>NC_056745.1:1260560957-1260638457 GCF_019279795.1 Protopterus annectens
GTAGAATGCTTGCAGCCGAATGACAGGAGAGGTAATTTGCTTTCACACAAAAAGGGGAGTCCAGGAAGGGTTGGTCCACCACAACAGGGGCCCAACTATGCAGGGCCAGGTCCTTAATTAGTGACGTGGGCCGGTTGGCCATGACCCCCAGTCCCACAGGGATTAAGGGACTGGTAGCAGGTCCGTCAAATGGGCCTGAAGAGACAAGCGGGACCAATTAATTTGGATAGGAGGCCCGCAAATGCCCAATCCCCATATGAGAAAAACATTTAATTAGATGTAAGAAAAAACATAAAGGGAGATGTGCCAAATATTATTTCATTTTAACAGTGGGGTGCTTTTCCCGAGACCCAGGGGTACGGGTGCTTGCCCACCGGCAGGTCAGTAACCCATCCAGTAACTGTAAAGTATAAAAATAAAGTTAAAAAGGTGCATGAGTCACAAGTAAAAAATGGCAAGCATTAAATGTTTCAAGTATTGTTTGATTAAAAAGTGTGGCAGTTGAACCAAACAAAAAATGAAAAGTCTGACAAAAACTGAAATAAAAACCCCCATGTAAAAAATATACAAACCTGCAGCAGGTAAAAGTACATCAAAATGGAAATCACATGGGGGAAATATATCCCTGGAAATACGAAACATGAAGAATGAGACTGCGGAAAGGATTGTTAACACAGGTCATTAAAAAGCCAGGTAAGTCCTCCAAAAGTAAAATGAAAACAATGAGGAGTGTGAGAAAGGTTAAACCGTACGTGTAATAACCCCTGAAAAAGATTGAGCAGTCGTAAATGCGGACTAAAACCAAAACGGGAAATTGAAATTTGGATCGGAAAGGCCCAAAATCTGGAATTTTTAGTTGAATATGCGATATATGATTGTTATATACCAAAATCCCCCCTGCATGCTTTAAAGCAAAGTAGGGATGTGTGCTGAAAAAAAGCAGTAGAATTGTATGAAGAAAATAAAAGTTTTTGAGTTGCAAACAGTTATCCCCAAGGAATAAAATGGAAAGTAGTTGAAAGTGTTGAATATTCCCTATTAAAATGTGTTGATTGGGTATTCAAGGTGTTAATATTCTTACCCCCCCCTTAAAATATAACCCTTCCAGTGAAAATGGTATGTGAATCAAAATTAAACCCTGGAATTTGCCTGTTGGGTTATATTTGCATGCCCATTGAGATCCCCTGTTATAATAAACCCTGAGGTTTTGATAAATAACCCGCATTTTGTTACTGTGTATTGCGTTCAAATTTATGCATGTGATGCGCTGTTCAAGGTGTGTATCTGGGTGTTAATGGGAAATATTGCTCTGTTCAAAAATTGAAAATGGTTTTATTGTCATAACCCAAACTGTCATGAATAAGCAAAACAAGGACGACAAAGGGCGGGTTGGGGCCCCCCATTATAGTGGCAGTCCCCGGCCTATCCCAGTTGGATTCCCCCATTGGCCCCCTGGGGTGGAACGTGGGGGGATGGGGCTTGTTCGCAAGTTGGAGAGGGAACCACCCCACCCTCCATACATCCACGTGGGGGTAGGAATCCCCCTTTTCACCCCTATGCCGTTGGGCAATGGCACAATTGGGCATGCCTGTTCCCACCCAAACAGCCCCCACACACCCCATTGGGCGTGAAGGCGTCAATTATGGGGGGGGTACTTTCCCATGTTGATCTGGGGTTGGGGTTGGAATCCAAACTCCGCCCCTAATTGTGTAACCCCCAAACTGTCATACAGCCCCTTAGCCGGCTTGCGACCACCTCCCCAGCTATACCGACTTCCCACCTGACTCCCTCTCACCTGAAAAAAAAAGGGCATCTGTCCCCAAAAAAACCCCATAAAACTCCCTTTGCACCATGTTGCTGGAATGGAAACTATCAATTACAATTGGCACAACGATTTTGTTGCCTGACACCCCTCGGGGGGGAAGGAAATGCAACCAAATTAATACATTCCACTGTTGCATGGTGGGCCATGGGCCTTACCAACCCTCCGTCCCGCTTGTTTCCCCACTGTCTACCCTCTTTGTGCCCCTTTTACCTTTTTCCGTTCCATTTTCATTTCTTTCAAAAAAAAGGGGCTTGCCCAAAACCCCTTTTGGGGGGGGCGGGGTTGCGGACTGAACCCATTCTGGCTGGAAAACCGGGTAATGGTTAAAACTCTTAAAAGGTTAGTCACCATTACATCCTTAGCAGTTCAAAAGAAAATAAAATCCCACTTCACCCCCAACCCAGGCCTTGGGCAGTATCTTTGACCTACCACTCCTGCTCTTTAAAAAACTTTCAAAAAAAAAAACTGTAAAGGGGGGATGTTAAAAGGGTTGGTGTGAGTAACAAAGCATGTCATTTAAAATTCGAAAAACAGGCCAAAAATTGGTTTTAACGAAAAGCCTGTAAGTTGAGGTTTGCAGTTAAGAAATAAAATTTATGTATAAAATTAAAATATTTATATAATAAATATTTATAAAGATTGTGGTTTTTAAATAACTTTTAAAAAGGGGAAAGGGGAAGGGAATAAAAAATGTGAATTAAAACAACCCTGTCATAAGAATACTAACCTTTCATAAAAAAAGTGTACAGAACCAGCATGGCCCCCCCGTACAATCTAAAAATGTATTAATCCCCTTTTATAATTTAAATAATAAATAATATAAAATGGTGATGAAATTGCAAACCTTACAAGGGCAGAGGATAATGGACCTACAAACCTACAAAAGATTTTACTAACACTCCAACATGCAATACACATTGCCTTCAACGAAAGGGGGAAGAACAACAAGGACGGAAAAAAAACCCACACACTGGCTCAAGCTTAGCAGTGACAGTGCAGAGGAACAGAACATGGAAACCAAAACCCCGACAAACACAAATGAAAATACATTAATGCTGTCTGGAACCCCCAAAGGAAGGCGACTAAGGAGCCATGTAAATTTTGTTTTCGAGCCAAAAGGGGGAGAAAAATTTAATGCAATCAGTGTTGGGCCATGACCTGCAGCGTTGTCTGTTGTTGCCCTCAGCAAGGGCTGTAGTGACTGTTTTGAAAGGTCAGCCAGGTTCAAAAGGCAGGATCAGCCCATCACAAAGGCAAACTGGCTGGGAACAAGTGTCTGCAGGCCCCAAACCTGCATATGCATCCCATACTGAATTTCCATAGCTTAGCAACCAGGCCGGTTATGCATATATGGGTAGTTCCCAGGGTCAGTAGGGTCCTCCTTAGTGGTGTGGGACCACTGTTGCTTTTGCCAGTGTCCAGGTACATATCCTGTGGGCCCAAGTTTAATTTATCAGTCTTATATGCGGTTGTATGTCCTCTTGAGTGCATGTAGCACACATCCAGGGATACCATCAGGTCACAGTGATGCTGTGTGTTCTGCTTTGCTGGGGGGGCCCCTCACCTGGACATGTGAGATGATAGGGGGGTTTAAATACAGCTGTGATAAGTATTTCAACTGGTGGGGAGAAGGAGGATACATGCCCCCAACTGTCTGCAAGAATGTTGCCAATATCTGTGTGTTTGGTGAATGTTAAGTGGTTTTATTAACACAGAGCATATCTGAGGCATTTGGTCCATTGTAACATAACTGAAAAGGCCTTGTGGTTACCCATAGTGTTTGTGGCCATTTCCTCCCAGAGTAGGCCGTGGCCATTGTTATGAGAGAAGCGTATACCAGTGCTGACCACAGATGCCTTCCCTTAATGTGAATCTGCTCTGTCCTGCAGTAGCCTCCTGCTATTGTTATACAATCTGCCTCTGTCTGGGGTCCCCCGGACAGGATGCCTAACCTTTGCATAGGGTCTGGGTTGGAAATGTGTGCAAGTTCCATGCAATCTGGGGGATGTCCGTGGTAAGCATTTGCAAAGGGTCAGCAGTGGGGGTTGGGCTTCCACTGGCCCAGTGTCCCATGGATACCATCTCAGCCCTAACAAGTGAATAACTGTCTAATCACATACATATCAAAGTAGTCTACTGTGCTGGTGGTGGTGGTGGGATATGTATATCCAGGCCGAGTAATTTGTGTCCACATCACACTAGTGGATGGCACCCCACATACAGTACCTTGGGATGAACCCCAGAGTGAGGTTGTGCATTGGACCTGCCAGTGTGTGCTGGCCGATGGGGCATGCTACTATGTTGTGTGCAATGTGACAGGTAGTGTTGCACAGGTGTTGGCTGAGCACTGATATCTGGCCATGTACGTGTATCCACCACAGACAAAACATGCAACATATGGGAGTAGTAGTATATCACTACATGAGTATCATGTATAGTATGTGTGCCATATATTGCTGACATAGTCTGCTGATATCCTGTTTGTGTTCTCTTCCAGGAGATGGCGGCAGTGTAACCCCGCCTACTCTGAGTGGAAGATGGGGAATCACCAGAGCCTGGTGGGAGTATGACATACTGTTTTCCCACCAGTCAGAATCAGCAGGAGAGGGCTGCACTGTGGCAAGACCTTGTCCGTAGGGTAAATGACATTGGAAATAATAGGACATATGAGCAGGATGACATCACTGCAGTGATTTAATCAGAAATGCCCCCTCAGCGTGGATATCCACAGGCAACAGGTTGCCACAGGAGGTGGGGGGGCCCAAAATCCCCCCTCACCAGACTGGGGGGGCTACTCCTGGTTTGTGGCTCCAGCCCGAACAGCAACAGCAATACACCTGCATTATGATGGAGGCTGGATCCACACAGCAACGACATGGAGGTGCAGGTAATATGCCATATGTACACTTGACTGTTCTGTACACTGTTAGTTTATGCATTTTAAGGTGTGTCCGTGGTATGTAGCTGTCATCATAGTATGTAATTGTGCATGTGTGATATTGGCAATATCAGCAGCTGAGGGTGAAAGGCAACGGGTTTACTACTGCACTGTATCATATGCAGTATCAATGGCACAGTTGTGCCCACTGACATTAATCTCATCATTTCTGCAGGTCCCTCCGGGTTACAGCAAGGCAGGCCATCCATGCTGGTAAGTGTGTTTAACAATACCTATAATAGTCCTGATAGTGCTAGTAACACTAGTGTAACTCAGTAGTGCTCTGTGTATACTGGGGGTGTGCATGGGGCATGTGAGGTGTGCCTGTGCCCATGTGCATGTGTGCATGTGCCGGGTGCATGTGTGCAGTGCATGTGTCCATGTGTGCATGTATCCCGGGGCATGTGTGCATGTGTCCGGGCATGGGGCATGGGGCATGCAGGGGGCATGGGGCATGTGCCCTTGTGTGTGTGTGGGGCATGGGGGCCTGTGTGCATGTGTCCACGTGTGCATGTCTGCATGTGTTTGTCCATGTGTGCATGTGTGCATGTGTCCATGTGTGCATGTGTGCATGGGGCATAAGTGCATCACTGGTAACAATGTGTGGACACTGTAAACTGTGTTTCCTGTCCCTCCCACAGGTTCTGGTGCTGCTCTGGTGTCCTGCAGCAGGGAACCTGAATCTGGTGCCACAGGTACTGGTAATTTTTCTGTGTAATGGTACAGGAAGGTTTTCAGGGTCTGCCATTGGTCAGCCAATTGACAGTACACAGCTGTCAACCCCATCATTGACACAGTCATCCTGCCAGTACACCCTTTTGTCACCATTGTCCCTAGGTGATGGACAGGATACAGTGGGCATTGGGGTTGTGGTACCTGTGGCACATGCTTCCCCACACAGCAGCCATGGGCAGGGTCCCATGGTACCACACAGACAGTTGCCCATGGGTTCTGGGGAGCATCCATGGGTGTACTGCCTCTGGCAGACGTGCCCAAAGAGGTCTGTCAACCTCAGCTATGTTTCGGGCTTCATGCAGGCACAGTCATGGAAAGGTAACCAGACAGGGTCTGAGGGAGCTGAGAGCATGCCAGCCATGACTGACAGTATGCATGACATCGCGGATGCTATCCGTAATTTCACCGATGTCATAGACAGATGTTGTGGGGACATATTACAGCATTTCCCAAAACCCAAAAATGTCCATGAGCCAGGGCAATGGGGGGGCGGTTGGCGGGGCGTGGTTTATGCCAGCAACAGCAGCAGCTGGCAGTGGGCCGACAACGGGCCCGGGGGGCCCCCCCATAGTGCCAGCAGCCCCCAGCAATGCTGGGTCTGTGCTGTCATCAACCCCCCCAGGAGCCATGTGCACATGGCTCTGGACAGTCCCAACAGGGACCTGTGTCCAGTCAACACACTCCGCTTCTGATGACAGTACCCAGTCTGGCTTAGTACGGGAACGGTCCGTAGCCCCCTGCCAGGCACAGGTACTGTCGGGCCCAAAACACTGATCTGTATGACCTGCCAGGTGCAGTCTGTGGCTGTCCAAAAACCCCGTATATGGCAGCCATGAGGTGGAACTGTGCTGTACACACATGAAAAATGTTAACACCTAGGGTACCACATGCACACACTGAAACCTTTGCCCCACCCTGTACTGCTGCCCTCACCAACACACATACACACACATGTAAATTTGGGTGGTATCAGTGGCAGACTCAGGCATCCCTTTTCACACCCTGTGCATATGATGACACTGTGCCACCTCCTGCAATCTCCAACATCATTGGGAACAGGTAAACATTTGGGATGCACAGGGTGACTAATGGTGTATTAGTAGTATCATGTTGGTAACAGTACAGTGTGCTGTTTGTGTTTTATATCCCAGCATGCCTGATGCAGTAACTGTATGAATGTCCTGAATTGTTATCTGCACCCATAGATACCAAAGTGTAACAGCTGCACATAATTGCTGCCGTGGTAAGGATTCAACAGATACCCCATACATGGGTAGCAAAGCAAGAAGTAGTGATATGAAAGGGGGACATGCAGTAATGGTGTCAAGTTGCCCACAATGACTATGCAATGTGGATGTTTGCACATGTTGATATGTGTGCAGTACCAATGTAATCCCAAAACACAATTTAAATATGACATAATATCAGTTCTACCATGGGGATCTGCGTGTGTATTCCTGGGTACATGTTGATAGTGCCACATATTTGCATTGTTACCTACTGTTAGTGTTACCCCCTTTTTTGTTGTACAATGAAATACTTCCAGCCCCCATTTGCTTTGTTTGCATGCATGTTGCTTGGGGTTTCCCGGAACACTGCACACCTGCAATGCAGAGTTACAGTGCTTCGGGGCTCCCAGTGACATCTGCATAGCGAAAATATGTGTTTACACATGACAAACTCACTGTCTGTCCTGTTATTTTCCCGTGAAAATTGCACATGTCACCTGGCATTTACCCAGGGGAGTCATATATGCCAGTGCTATGAAACAGTAGCAGTACACCCACACATACACACCTTCAGTATGTTGTTCCCCCTTGGCCCATGTGTTGGATCACCATGGCAATCACACTACTGGGTAGCATGTGCAAAGGTAACCTGTGAATCACCTCTATGGTCCAGTTGTGGGTTTTTGTGAGTCATGTGGCAATGAAACTGCCACATGTATGCAGTCAGCCATCACCCTTTGGGCCCGGAACATACAACACATGTGTGGGGTGCCACCACATAGCCAATCTGGGGACTGAGCCCCTGAACCCAGTAATGCCATACCCTGTCAGGTGGCATGTCAATTAAATGACTACAATACAAATCAGACAAAACATGCCCGACAGCATGCTGAAAAACTGGGGCATATGGGGACTCAGAATAGCATCCTGCCTGAGCATCCCCCCTCCACAGCTGGCACACAGGCAAAGTTTGGGAAAAGAGCACATGCCACACATGGCACACACATCCTGTGCCAAAACTCACAGCCTGTAGGGGCCCCAACACACCTGTTTCAGATGTGTCAGGTACCTGTCTTTGCTGCACTGGGGCCCCCTCAACAGGCTGTATCTTTAAGGTCACAGTGATATGCCTCAGGGCACTATGGTCCACCACAGAACACATGCATACAGGTCAGTCAGAGGCATGGAAAATATGACTCATTTATTGACCATGCCACTATGGATGACCTGAGACATACCTCCCCGGACTACATGATAGGGGAAAATAGAATGGATCTCTCAGCATGTGGGACGGGGCCCGTATGAGCCTGATCTTTTTCCCATACCCCACCAGGTATGCTACCACTATATGTGGAAGGGTGTTGTATGTCTACATTTTTCTCAGTTCCCAAGTCATTCATAGGGTATGTGGCTGTCAACATTGCTTCTGCAGAAAGCCACTGATGTGCAAGGGTCAGCTTCACGGACAATGGTGTTATTTGGGGAAGCCCTTGATACCAATCTGTTATGCTCAGGACACATTACATAGCCACCCCGGGTTCCCCCAGGTTTAAAACTAAAAGGTGTATCAACACCACAGGTTTCACCAAATCATGTGGCACCCAGCATGGGCTAATTTTTGGGAGTACCGGGTTGACTGGGCCCCGGTTAACCCACACACATTAACAAACCACCTTCCCCCCTACACATGTAACACCGGCATGGTATCCACACCCCAGATACACACACCCCATTGGGCACAGCACAAAGATCAGGGTAAATGTCACTAACAGGTGGGACTGCCACTGGGCATACCTGGCAACCAACCCTCCCTCCAAAGGAAAACCCCCCTATCCTCCATAAAACACGGCAATTGACATTCAAAACCTTTTTATGGCTGGACTGCATCCCGCCAAAAATTTTAGTTATGTTCAACACAAATAGGTTCAAGCATGTGGTCACTGAAATTTATGGAAGAAATGTTACCACCCCACCAGGTGGGAACATACACCCGTACTCACAATGTAGACATAGGCCCCGACCAATGTTATCCCTGCTGTGGTTTTTAATTACACCCACTGATAGCACATCCCAAATTTTTCCAAAGACCCTCAATTTATACATTTCAAATACCATTTATCCCCTGAGGCATTGCAGACATGGTAAATAGAGGTCCTTTTTGTGTATGTTACAATCATATGGGGAATGCCATTGTGGTTTGGCAATCATGTTTTATCAAAAGACCCACACAATCAAATTTCACAACCACACTGGGAGGTTTCCCAAACTACCTATTGTTTAAAAGGAATGACCCCTAGCAGGGCACTATTGGATTACTGGCCCAATGCCCTTTTTTGTTGATAGGTGGTGCATCCCCCGTTTAGGGGAATTGCACATTGGGGTATTTGATTTCCCAAAAGGACTGTTTCTACATTTCAACACACACCCCCTCCCCACACACATCGGTTCAACCCTACCTAACTAATATGACACTGAGAGAGCATTTGCAAAGGCTTTATTACTGAGGTTCCTTTCTGGGTGTACTTATAGGGTGCTGACATCATCGTTTTTGAAAGGGAATGTGCATCCAGGTGCTCCGATTTCCAAAAACATTTTTTAAAAAGAAACACCACACAAAACCCCCTCCAAAAACACACCATTGCAGGTTCAAACCCTACCTAATATGTTATGCACTTGAGGGGGGCAGCAGGCCTATTCGATTACTGGGAGTTCCTTCTCCGCTGTATTATAGGGTGCTGCATCATCATGTTTGGGAAAAGGGAATGTGCATCCTGTGTGTTCTCCTGTTAAAAAACATTTTTCATACAGAATTGCCCCACCAAACCCCCTCCAAAAACACACCCAAAACCCTTTCAGGTTCAAACCCTACCTAACTATTTATGACACTAGAGAGCATAGCAGAGGCAATTACTGGGAGGTTTCCTTTTTTTGCTGTACTTTAGGGTGCTGACATCATCCGTGTTTTTAAAGGGAATGTGCATCCTGTAAATGTTTCCAGTTTCCAAAGGGACATTTCCCCCAACAGACTTTCCCCCTAACCCTCCCCCACACACTGAGCATTTGGGGTTCAAACCCTACCTAACTATTTATGACACTGAGGGCGATTAGCAGGCGCTATTCCCTTACTGGGATTTTTTCTCCCTTTTTTAGGGTGCTGACATCATCAGTGTTTAGGGGGAATTCATCCTTGTGTGTTCTCCTAGTTGCCAAAAGGGGCTTTTCCCCAAAAACTTGCACACACTAACCCCCTCCCAACTGGATTTGCAGGTTCAAACCCCTACCTAACTATGTTTGACACTCAAGCCCCATTACAAGCACTACCATTTGGGGGTTTTCCTTCTTGCGACAACACACACAGTGGAAAAATGTGCATCCCGAGTGGTTCTCCGTTCCAAAGGGACATTTTTTCATACAACTTCCCACACCAACCCTCCACCCCAGGCATTTTCAGGACAAACCCTTTTCCAACAATTTACACTTGAGGGGGCTTAGAGGCCATCCATTACTGGGCATCTGTTTGCACCTGAGATTTATGGGTGCTGACATCTTTTTTTCACAAAATATGTACAAGACACCTGTCAGGTGGGGAAGCATATATATTCACAGCCACCTACCAGGGTAGAAGAAGCACTGGCAGGGTTATGTTCATACCATTTTTACCACAGGACCTGAACAAAACAAACCAGTCCAGAACACCAACCCACATCCAGGACACACACAACTTCCCCGGGAAAATCCGGGGTTCAGGTGCCCCCTTCTTGAACACAGGTACAGGCATGTTGTGAACTACTCCCCTTTCCACTTTACCCCACAGCCACACAATTTGTGGGTCCCTTCTAGGGCAGAACCCACACCAAGCCCCAATGGGGAAAACATATTGCCCTGTCCCTCTGCAACTTCCCTGTTCCACCCAAGGTAGAAATTTTGATATCGACCATACCCCCCTTTCCCTGGAATCCCTTCCCTTCCCCCCCAGGCGGTTGTCACTGCACACAAACGTATTTGCCAAGCAGATTCCTTTTAAAATGGGGTGGGCATTCAAGGCCCATGCTGGGGCTATATGGCCCTCAATAAACCAAATTGCACATGGCATGTGAGGTTTCATTGTCATCTATCCCACATATTGTGTCCCAACAAACCCTGTAGGTGTGTTATGGTGTACAACGCAAGTGGCAAAATTAACTGTGCCCAAGAGGGGGGGAACTTGAACAGTTCCCATCCTTCATTACCTAACATTAAACCAGTGTTGCAGTAATTTCCGGTGCAGATGGGCTCCCCTCTCTTTATTGAGGACACACTGTTAGGATTCACAACCCTTTCCAGCACACACCCAACATGGTGTGGTTCCACAACCCCCGGGTCCCTGGGCCCCTGCTTCAAAGGGCCCCTATAGTCACATGTTGCCTTATGTGACCTACTTTCAGTGGACGTGCCTCTTACTGGGGGGGGCAGATCCAAGCACATCTCTACTTCATTCCCTAGGGCAAAAGCCTGTTTTACCTTACCCCAATTTCAATTGTCGGATGACAAAATTTTGTTGTCTGTTCTCTGTTTCAGGTCTTTGCCCTAGCTTTCCCCGCCATCCCAATTTGTACGTGGAAAATGTTTCATTGAATCCATTACACTTATTCTCAGCAACTTGTGCCGGGCAGATTGCTGTGTTGTGGTTGGGTTCCGGCACACTCAAAAACCGTATGTTGGCCAAATCTGGAGTTGGCCTAAGTGTGGAGCTGCCCAGTTACCCCAGGCATGTTGTCAATTGTCTTTTTTAAAAATGTGAGAGCCCAGGGGACTTTCCTATTTCATCTGAACCACCCATATTTGGGTTGGTTTCTTAACAATACCCGTTTTTGGGTTTGTGTTTGGGTTCATTTTTATCTCCAACTGTTTGTTGAACAGGGTTATTGTGCCTCGGGGGTTCATGGGTTTTAACAGTTCTCAATTTTCTTGCCCAAAATGTAGTCCGTTGTGTATGGTTGTCTTTCACTGGGTGGAATATTGGGCTTTGTCCCTTCCTTACATTTCAAATCCAAAAGCTTCCAGTTGGCCTTACCATGGCATTTTTTCAGAAGGAACCACACCAGGTGCCAAAATTGGGGTTTTATTCCCAAAAATGGGTGGACATTTCAAAAAATAGTTTCCTGGCCTTTTGATCTAGCAAGGGTTTTTTCCCTTGACAACATTGAACAAATTTGCCAGACATTGTCATGGGTTGAACTTGCCTCCTCTACCTTGACTAAAGGTACCCCGGGGGAGCCAATCTCCCCTCCACCACAGGATTTCCTTTGAGGTTTTATGTCTCTCTCTGACCTTCCAAGTTTCGAAAGTGGGGGTCCTTTGTGTTTGGATCATTCGACACTTGTTTGAGCATGTGGGGTTCAGGCTCTTGTCATATCCTGTTAGTTTTACAAGGGCAGATGTTATTGATTCCATTGGACATGGTTTACTCAGGGCCCGGCCCTTACCATTGGGGTGTGTGGGGCTGCAGTTTGTTTACTCAGGCAACACAGGGATCTGTTATGTTTTGCATCCCGGGGGGTACTGTTGTGGATTTACATTGTGGGGTGTTGTGGGTATATCCCACAGGGGGTATTGTATCAATTGTTTAAAAGGTAGAAGCCCGTGAATCCCCCTTTTCTACATTGAACCCTTTATGTTTGGGTTATATGGTATATGTTTTGAACCTAAACCAATGTTTGTCCATGCAGGATATTATCACCTTTTGTACCCAGGCCACATTACATGTTAGGTTGTCATGGGTTAAAACCCGTGTGGTAATTTGGGGCACTTATTTATATGGTGGTTGTCTATCACAGCTCAATTGCTTGCTGTGGCATGGTCCATTTCTGTTTGAGGGGCCCTTTTGTGGGGCTTGTGTCAGCTGGGGGGGAATTGGGGGTTTTGACTCCTCTGTACATTTCAGTCACAGTCCTTCCATTTGGCCTATATATGGGCTATAAAGAAAGGGGCAGGCCAGGCCTTGTGGGATGCCCTCATATCTGCGAGTCTGACATGGATGAGTGTCACCCTGCAGTTCTGCCCTTTGGGCTGGTTTGAACCCCTCTATGACTAGGGTTTTATTTTAATGGTGAACATATCCATCTGAACTGGGGGTTTGTTGAAAATGTGCGGGCCAGCTACGCTTTTACCCCATTGCCTATCAATGTTTACTGTTCAAAAGGGGCAAACTGTTTGGGGCGGCTGCAGTTTCCCCCCTGTGTGGGGCCAGTTGGGCCAAATACCTTTGTTTGGGAAACTGATCCCTTTCCATAGCTGTGCAGACCAAGTTTCAGGATCCTGGGGTGGTATTTTCAGTTCCATTCAGGCAAACCTTTGTTTAAAACCCCTGTTGTTGTAACCCCTTTTTGGGTACATATCCTGTGGAAGGCTACATTGGGCAAGGTAGGCACCAAACTTTGGGGCCATGTTTCCTCAGCCCAGGACACCCTAATCCCTTTTTCTGCGTGTTTTTGCTTTCGATATGGTGTTTCCCCGCATCTCTGTAGGGGGACCAGCAGTCTGCTGGGATAAATATTTTGCCTCTGGGGGTTTGCATCACCGCAGGTTGATGACAAAATTTTGTTGTTTGGTATTTTTTTGTAAATTTGTGTATTGGCATTTTTGAGCCCAACATGGGTTTCCTCAGTTGGGGAAACCTTTTGTTTCCTTAGTTCCTGTACATTTGTTCTTCTGGTTATGGGGGGCAACAGGGTTCCCCCAGGGCATTGTAAAGGGAGGTGTGTGCTTTCGCCACCCCTTGTTGTTTTATTAATTTTTGAAATTTTTTCTGTGTTGTTGGTTAAAGTGGGTTCATTCCCTTTTTGGGGTTTGGGCTCTCCTAAAAGGTTGGGATCCCGTTTTGGGGGTTAGCCTCTGGTTTGATCTGTCCCCCCCCCCACATTATTTATTATGTGTTGGGTTACTTGCATTCACAGCTCCTGGTTTGTTTTCCTGTGGGGGGCTGCCTTATTGTGTTGGACATTTTACAACAGACATTTCCCCCTTTTAGGCATCTGTGACTCATTCAGTGGGGTGTCACAGCCAGGCGCATATGCATTATTTACACCCTTTTTCCCCTTGGTGGGGTAACTTTGAGGTTTTCAACTGCTGCAGGTTCAGGATTACATCCCCTTGAGTCATTGTACAGTTATGGGTCTGAAAAGGGAAAAGTGGGCCCGGATTGTTATGTGTGAATCCCTTTTTGTCGGTTCCAATAGACAATCTTCCTAGCCCCATTGGGTTTTATCACATCAGATTACTGTTGACTTGTTCCCTGGTTGATTCTCCTTCTCTAATGGTTTCCATATGTGGTAAATTTGGGTATTGTCGGTATTTGGTGGGCTTATATTCCCTGTTTCAATGCGGGGGGAGTTCTGGTTAGAGGGGGTCTGTCCCCAAATGAAGGTTTTACCATTATGCCATGGGTTCCCTGCTTTTGTTGTGTTTCCCCATTGGGTGTTTCTGCATTTATTCCTTTTTTTTGGGGCCCCCCTTTTTTCCCTTTTGGGGGCTTTGGTTCCAGGTTTTCCCGACAGCACAAGTTTTAAAAAAAAAAAAAAAAAAAAAAAAAAAAAAAAAAAAAAAAAAAAAAAAAAAAAAAAAAAAAAAAAAAAAAAAAAAAAAAAAAAAAAAAAAAAAAAAAAAAAAAAAAAAAAAAAAAAAAAAAAAAAAAAAAAAAAAAAAAAAAAAAAAAAAAAAAAAAAAAAAAAAAAAAAAAAAAAAAAAAAAAATTTTTTTTTTTTTTTTTTTTTTTTTTTTTTTTTTTTTTTTTTTTTTTTTTTTTTTTTTTTTTTTTTTTTTTTTTTTTTTTTTTTTTTTTTTTTTTTTTTTTTTTTTTTTTTTTTTTTTTTTTTTTTTTTTTTTTTTTTTTTTTTTTTTTTTTTTTTTTTTTTTTTTTTGTTTTTTTTTTTTTTTTTTTTTTTTTTTTTTTTTTTTTTTATTTTTTTTTTGTTTTTTTTTTTTTTTTTTTTGTTTTTTTTTTTTTTTTTTTTTTTTTTTTTTTTTTTTTTTTTTTGTTTTTTTTTTTTTTTTTTTTTTTTTTTTTTTTTTTTTTTTTTTTTTTTTTTTTTTTTTTTTAGGGGGGGGTAACCCCCTGGGTTTTTTTTTTGGGGGGTTTTAGGGTTGGGCTGAAAATTTTGGGGGGAAAAAACCCTTGACCCAGTTTTTTCTATTTTTTCCCGGACCTGGTTATTTTTTTTTAAAATTTTTTTTTCCATACCCCTTTTTTTGCCCCGGGGGGGGGAGGGGGCCCTTTGCATGTTTTTTTTTGGCCCATTGTGTTTTTTTTTGTTTTGGGTTATTTGTGATTTGGCTTTTTTTTTAACTCCAAGCATTCCTGGCTGTGTTCATGGAATGCCTGTATAACATGTTCTGCAGTGTGTCCCATATTCTGCACTTGCACAGGGCCTTTCATGGATTCAACATCAGTTTGGAGGGCTGCAACCTATGCTTTACACATGTTTTTCACTGTGGTATTCTGGCCAGGGACTGGGGTTTGGATGTGTATATCCAGTGTGATTACTCTATGGTCTGGTCTTACCAGTGAGGGATACACATCTCATCTTGCCATCCAGTACACATGTTGCTGATTATCACATCCAGTATGCTTACCCCTCTTGTGGGAGTTTGTACGTTGTTCCTGGGCATTTCGGTTTATGGATTCTGGGAACTTTTCTCCTACTGTGTTGGTGCTAGTATAATGCTCCCAGTGTATGTCTGGGTATTTTCAGTCAAGCAATATAATGTGGTTTGGGGGGCTTTATATATTCATGTATTCCAACATAGGCCAGGTGCAGTTCCTGGTATTAGGACAGTACTCTGCAGCAGGCTATATACTGGGAGGTGGTTTTAGCCATTGGTATTTGACCATGGCTAATCCATGCTGCTTCTTGTTGTGGCACCAACATGGGGGTGTGGTTATCCTTGACATTTATTGCTAGTCACCCTCCTTTTGTAGCTTGTTCCATGTTTTGCGGCTGTACAGCACAGTATGAGGTGTGACCTGGTAGTGTTAGGGTGCTGATGTGAGCCTTGACCCAGTTCTCTATTACAGGACTGGTGTCTACATTCTCCATACTGTTTGCGTTTACACTGCACACATCTTGCTGTTTAGACTTCTGGCATTGGGTAGCATTACATATAGGCTCCTATCCCTTGTGGTACCTATGAAGGTGGGTTTGTGTTTTGAGACTTACCTATTCAGGGCATGCTGTGGGTACTGTACACCTTTGCCAGTATCCATGGGGCATGGAATGATAGGTGCACGCCACCCCTAGCAGGTGGTGCATCATGTCATGCTCCGCATGTCTTCCCAGCCTGAAACACATTGGCTCCCCTTTGACTAACTGCATTACTTCAGCCAGTTATTGCACTTGATCATCCCATCATCATTTTGTGGCTTCATGCTTGGTGAGGGTGGATGTTAGTCAGGGTGCTCAGGTGTGCATATAGTATATGGTGTTACATTACTTAACACATGGCATTCATGCCTCAGGTGGTGCTGCAGGGCTGCCTCTGTCGGATGCGCATATTACACTTCCCTGTACATGTTTGTGAGCAGGTCATGTCATTTTAGGCATCCATGTTATTATTTGAGTGAGTCAGAGGGGGTATCATTTCCAGGGTTCCTACTGAGCCAGTGTATGTGCTATGCGTTGCCTTTTTGCCAAGGCCGGGGCATACTGGGCACGCCTCCTTCTGCCTACTGGGGCAGGCTCAGGTTGTTCCTCCTCCGAGTCATGCTCTGCCTGTGATGGCCTTGGCAATGGTGGGGGGCTGTTTGGCCCAGCCCTATGCTGGTCCTGCTGCAGCTGTTTTCACAAGATCATATTATGTAGCATAGCACATACCATGACAATTTGGGTACATGTAGTTGGTGTGTACTGCAAGGCTCCACCAGATGTGTCCAGACACCAGAACCATGACTTGAGCAGCCCAAACACACGCTCTATTACATTACGTGTTTGTGCATGTGCCTCATTATGACGTTCCTGTTCAGGTGTGTGTGCGTTTCTGATGGGTGTCATCAGCCACAGCTCCAGTGCATAACCTGCATCCCCCACTAGGTGTCCGTGTGGGATGTCCCCATTGGCAAATGTCTGGTACAGCTGCGTCAAATGCCAGATGTGGGAATCGTGGTAACTCCCAGGGCAGCCAGCACACACATTCATTATTATGCCCTGGGCATCACACACGAGCTGGCAGTTGATGGAGGGGAAGTCCTTGCGGTTAATGTAGGCCCTACCCCGCTCACCGGCTGGTGCTTTGATGCATATGTGCGTGCAGTCTATTGCACCCACTACCTCAGGGTATTCCGCTATTTGCTGGAAGAGACGCATATTGCTGGCCAATACCTCACGGGCATTGGGGAAATATACATGATCACCGACATGTGCTGACATGGCATCCAGGAACTGGTGCAGTACCCTGGAGGCTGATTCCTGTGAT
Organism: Protopterus annectens; assembly: GCF_019279795.1. Lineage (NCBI taxonomy): Eukaryota > Metazoa > Chordata > Ceratodontiformes > Protopteridae > Protopterus > Protopterus annectens. Next base: position 1,260,578,131 of record NC_056745.1, read on the forward strand.
ATCCCCATCATATCACCAGTTGGTCTCTAGAAGGTACCTGTTGCTAGTATTCTTAGGCCAACACATACCTTGGTTTCCACTGGGATGGGTTCCCCTCTGTTGGTTCTGTGTGTGAGGCGTGGCCTGCACAGCTCAACAATTTGCTGCAGGAGCTCTCTGTCCACTCTATAGCGCTCTACTATCTCCAGCTCATGTAACCCGTGGTAGGTGACCCTGGGCCTGTACACTCTTTTCCGTCTCCTCACTGTGGGTTGTCTGGCACCATCTGCATTGTCACCACCCTCAGCAAGTCGCCTATGTCTCATTATGACAGCTATGGCAGCCCTTAACATTTCTGATCTGAGTGAAGCTTTTTCAGTTTTCACTTCTATTAGCTTACTCCTGTCTAGCAGTGTCTCTTAAGAGAAACATCCTGCACTACGGTTTGCAGAGTTTTAAGTGCTGGGCTGGGCTACTATTCTGCCTGTGTAATTGCCTGCTTCTAATTGTTTTCACCTGCTAGCTTCAGCAGTTATCCCTGCTAGCCTCCTACTAATTCTGTTGCTTCCTTTTTCCTTTCTGTTTCCTCAGGGGGGAGCAACGTGCATACTAGCAGAAACACGCTCACAGTGGCTTACACGTGAGCACACGTGCTTACATGGTTCAGAATCTACTTATTCGGGTTAAAACGTGCGTGCACCCACGCAAACACTGTTACACATCTGCCAACAGTCTCCAACATCTCCGCAAAAAAAGAACTCACACCGCTCTTACTCCGGTACCAATCACCACTACTTCACGTACTGTGTACACACCTCAGTGAACACAAACAGTCTTTGCTTGAAGTTTTAAAAAAAACAAGTCTTTTTATTTAGAACTTTAAATGCGATTATTTAGACATACATTTTTCGTCGGGACTCCTGTTTTAAACTGTTACATTTTATATTCATATTTATATTTATATTCATATTCAAAAACGTATATTTAAAACTCTATTCAATAATTGTTTTAAACTACATCGAATAAATAAATATGCATATTTATATACTTATACATTTATATACATGCATACATTGGTATTTCAATACATATATATAATTGTATACTTTTATATATTTTTATACATTTTTAACATTTCAAACACTTTTAACATTTTAATTAAATTAGTTTAGTATTATGAGATACTTATCCAGAAGTTATTAATGAGGAAGTGAACACACATTTGATAATTTATAATGTAACATAAGGTACCTAATCGGTTAGTTTTGAAGAAAAGGGTATAACATCACAAAAATATAATACAACATAATATGCATACAATATTCAGATTCACTTGTATAGATTAATAGATATTTATTTATTTATTTATAAATAGTGCCACCATGAATAATATTAATTTCATCAAACCACAGTATATTAAATATTAAATATTAAAAATTAAAAAATAAAAACATAAAATAAAAACAACAATAAAAACATTCACAATAAGTAGAACATTAAATAGAGTCAGTGGATAAATTATCATATATATATTTCATACATATTTTAAGTAATTATACCCATATTTTATATTATTTACATATTTTAAACATCAAATATGAAGGAAAAGACAGGTCAATGACGAGATTTTGAATATAATTAAACAAAAATGACGACACAACGTAGATTATAACAAAACATGACAGTAAGTAGTCCCATTTTAAATCACTCAGCACGATGTCACTTTAAGACATTAGTTTTAAATTGTGATCAAGTATTTAACAAATTAACATATCAATTGGGTGAAGAAGTTATATTAGGTGAGCGTAGCTCAGGGGCGGTTCGTTACTTCTGATGAAGTTGGGACAGGAGTCCCGACGAAAAATGTATGTCTAAATAATCGCATTTAAAGTTCTAAATAAAAAGACTTGTTTTTTTTAAAACTTCAAGCAAAGACTGTTTGTGTTCACTGAGGTGTGTACACAGTACGTGAAGTAGTGGTGATTGGTACCGGAGTAAGAGCGGTGTGAGTTCTTTTTTTGCGGAGAAGCTGTAAATTTTCCTTAGTAACAGTCTCCAACATGCTCAGCCTGCCCCACATGTGAACACACCAGCGCAAACAGTGTTAAACATCTCCCAACACGCTCCCACATGCTCAGTCTGCCTTACATGCGTGCACACTGCCCTACTCGTGCTTCATGGCGCGCATGCACACCCAGCAAGAAACTTTGGTGTAAGTAACAGTGTACACCTTCCATTTCTTGACTTTCCCTGACTTATCTAGTGGCACACCACTTTCCATGATCTGTGTCTGTCATCTGTCATGTTACACTGACCTCCAATGAACTGCATTTCTTTCTACTATTCCCCCCTGTGATGTCACCTATCTCCTACTCTATTCCTCCCCCTTATGTATCTCTTACACTACTCAGACTGTGCTCATTTGCTATGTGACTGTGAGATTCAGTATCCTAACCCTCATTTACATGAGATTGCCTACTAATGCTTAGTTACATGTCTTAGACTCAGCTTCCCCCCTTAGCAACCACTACACGGTGGCCATGTTGTGTTTGGTCTGCTGGTCCCTGCATTGTCATTCCATGTATTGCATGAAAGCCACATTTGTGGGTTTATAACCTTCTTTTTTATGTTTTTATGCAGCGCAGCCCGTTTGCGCTGAGCTGCGCTGGGTTTGCCAAAAAAAAATATATATTTTTATTATTTTTGCATCGGGTTACCTTGCCAATGGCCACATATTTGGCCATTGGCATGCTGCCTGAGACATATGCACCCTTTATTTGGAGCTGACATGGCTCTGCTAGGAATTTGCAGAAACGTACTCAGTTGTCAACTGAGTACATTTCTGCAGCTAAAATGTCTGTTACACGGACTGGTTTCTGCTTTGTGGATCGCTAATATACCTCATTTGCATACCTTTCGGCTGCAAGTGAGGTATTTAGCATGTCCACGCCAGTCCGTAAGAGACGCTTATCTGGTCTCTTACACGGAGTTTAGGGCTGTTCCTGGATCGCGAGGCTTGCATGGAGTGTTACACGTCTCTTACACTCCGTGCAAGCCTTCGTGAATCCTGCCCAATATGTGGAGTTTTTATACATGCTTTTATTTGAAAGTATACAGGGTGTGCTTATGCAAACTTTAGGATGATAGGGAGTTTTATGCACACTTTTGGGATGAAATGTTATGAGAAGTTTTTGTGCTTACTTTGCAGGACAGTATTTGATATCAAGTAATGGTGGTATTGTATATGCTGCAGTGTGCTACTCAAACATAGTCATCAACTTTTTTTTTTCTTGAAATACATTGCTATGACATACTGCATTAATATCAACCATTTAAATAATTACAATTTATAAAATCAATGATAGGCCTAAATATTGCACTTTTATCAATCTTGCTTGCAGTAATGCAATCTATAACTTCCTTTATAAATATCTTTCAGTAATGTGCTTTGTGATGTGCCCACTCTGGGCTAGTAATCAAGGAGTCTGAATCCTCACCAATGACAATGTAGAGGGACATTCACTTGGAACAAAAATGGATACATCCAGTACTTCCAGATGCAGCTCTCTGCAACAAGCACAATTTCCCTTAAGAGCACACATGGAGCACACTCAGTCCAAGGTCCGGATTTCTCTCTCTGTCTCCCTCCAGGTCCCCAGTAAGAATCCTCACTGGCACAGTTATAGAGTTGAGTCCTCAGCCAAGTGTCCAAGCCATGTCTTCCAGCATCCTCTCTGTGAAACCAGTGATTGTGTCCTTACTCCAAGCAGCTGACACACTCACACTTTGAGATTTGTTTTTCACACACACACACACCCACACACACACACACACATACACACACACACACACACACACACACACACACACACACACACACACACACACACACACACACACACACACATGCACAAACACACACACACACACACACACACACACACACACACCTGGGAAAGGCTGGCACAGATTTACTAGATATGCCCCATTGTGCCCAGACTATTCGATAGTTACTGCCATCAGACACTCCCAAGCCAGTTACAAACAGCAAGGCTTTCAGGAGTGGCCAGAGTTGTCACCAAATATATATAAGTACTCTCAGAGATTAACATATTCACTAAAGGACTAGCCACAATAAAAGGTTTAAATATATTTAATAATAAATAATAAAAGAACATGAACATAGTAAATATCTATTTTTAATAAACCCCAGAGTTTCAATCACTGGAAATATTAAAAAATGAACAGATGAGTATAGGCAAAGAGAAAAGAATACGGGGATCCTAAGTGAAAGACCAGCACAGTTTTTAGTAGAATCTACAACAGAAGCTGCTGTTAAAAATGGGAATATCAGTAGGGCTTATAAAACACTGCACGATAACTACAGGAATAAATCAGAGGAGGTCAGACTTGATTGGGAAGAGACTAGATAAGCAAGTTACAAAGAAACAATGAGGGGATATATGTATGGCTTCCAAATATGCAACAAAGTCTTACAATATGCAGGATCTTTGTTTGGACATGTTTGTATAAGTTTTTTATAACCCAAAAATACTCCAAAGAGTTTTTTCCTCAGGTATACTGCAAATGCTGGAAATGTGACGGTGAAGAAAAAGTTACATGGGAACATATTTTTGGGAGGGTAATGAGTTGGCAAACTTTAAAAATTCCCTGCAGGCTATTTTGTCAGAAATACTGGGTAAGCAAATTGGTGTAGCAAAGGACATTTTTTTTGAGCTGTGATATGGAATCGGAGCTGCCTAGACATAGTAAAGTCTTGTTAAGTTTAATTCTTGTGGCTGCCAAAAAAGTGGTTATTAGAAAATGGAAATGAATGTCTAAATCAACCATTTTAATTAGTGAATATTGTGACAGAGATAAAAGAACTGGAAGTGGGATCATTAGAAAATGGTAGGAGCAAATTACATAGAATAAAAAGAGCACTGTGGGAACAATACATGCAGAATAATGTTTTGGAGGAGGAATGAGGTTTAAGGGAAGGCAGGAACTTAATGAGCTATAGGTCTGACTAACAATGACTGTAGAGAAGATTATATGTGATGTGTAATATTTGCAAACTGAAAATGTCAACATGGTCTGTTTTCATTTATATAAATGTGGGATTGTCATAAGAGATAATTTAATAAAAATATTTGTTTTTATAGAAAGTGTGGGAAACAGATTCCCTGCATACAGGCAGGGAGCAGAAAGTAAATCCCACTGACATTTAAGTCTCTTACATCGCCAAAGAAAATCAGTAATCACCCTTTAAATTGCCCGAAAATTCCAGAACAGCGTACAGGAATCGTGTGATGCACAAACCACTAATGGTAACAAACCTTTCCATTTCTACATTATGCTTTTAATTTTTGCCTGGATAGCATTAAATGTAAACTACAATACACTGACGAGTATTCCCAGTTTTGTTCTTAAGTAGGTGATTTCATTTGCTCAGAAAAAGGATGGATTTCTGATGTTCTGAAAAAAGGGTATAGCTGATTTGGACTCTTTCACTTGTCTATACTAACCTTATATCCCACAAGTGTCCCATATAGCTCTCTCTCACTGAAGATGAGAGGCAGGTTGTCAGGATCAGTTTTAAGGATAAAGATAAGCAAAAGCAAAATCTTTACCGAACTACCATAAATATATCATTGTTAACACTCTTCTTCTCACCCTTTGCCTATTTCTCTCACTCTCCCCACTTTTCTCACTCCTACCCTTATTTGCTTATGTTATTACTGAAAATAATGTAGTTTACTCAAAAAAATGTTAGGCAAGCAAATACACAATATATTCTTTAAATTTAAAGGATTCACAAACCACAAATGACAGGGAGGGAAACACATTCTTACAAGGCTTGTGATATCACTCATGACCTTTTGCATTGGAATGTATAAATCAAGCTACCTCTTACTACTGTTTTTGTCTCCTGTTATTGTGGCATCATGTTTGCAATATGTACCACTTCAGCTGAACCTGAAAACGAACCAGTTGGATTAGTTCTTCCCCTGTTAACAGATGTAAAAAAAAAAAAAAAAAACAAGTAAACAACCCCAGGGCAGGAAAACTCCATATTTTAACCACAAGGGGCTCAATGCATGGGACAAACAAAGAATGGGGACATCCCTGATAAATGTCTCTTAAGAGGTCAAGAGAAGACAGCATAATGACTAACTCTTATGCAAACTGCAGAGTAAACTTTATTAGAGAAATATCCCAACTCAAAATGTTAAAGGCCATTCCTGTTTCTAGGCTATTCAACACAAGTTGGTAGTTGGCCTGTCAAAGATGCAGTTTTATATTTAGGAATTAAGTGGGGAAGAAGCTAATCATCCTCACCAGTACAGCTATGAAAAGTTTGTAATCTTGTTTTATAAGATCCTCACAATGGGGGGGGGGGGGTCTTTCATTGGCTTCAATACACTGCAAACTGTAGCTGGTTTTCAAGGCCGGGTGCCTCTCCTGTCAACAACCCATGGAAAGGAAATAAGGGAGGTTGGCATAATGGCCAAGATATTTGCCTTGCAGACATAAGGTATGGGGTTTGATTTTCACATGGGTAAACTGAGTAGGCTTAAAATAACCCACAAGGGCAGTTAGCCTAGTACTAATCTATGAACATATGAATAGATTCACTCAGATATAGAAAAACATATTTTCCTGACTGATCTAAAGAATTACTATTCCCTGGTCACTTACTACCACAAGGCAAGATGAAGTAGGTGAGGGGTCCTTCCTTGTCATGTCCCAAAAAACAGAGTGCTCTGAGAATTCAGTCACACCTAGTATTAAAATATTTTTAGTGATGGATTACAGAATGATATCACATTCATCTGGGCATCTGACTTCTGGTTCCCATGCTACCCCCTTGGCTAGAAGCTGCCAGGAAATAGCACATATGTGTCAATAATAAACATGCATAGAGCTTGATAAGATCTTTTGCAGATTCTGGAGGTCATAAACCAATTTCAAACATCCACACTTCCAGAGTAGCTATTAGTTCACCCCAAAGACTATACAGAAAGCTTCCAGGTAGAGACTGTTTGTCTCTGGCTGCATTGAGAATTGTAAGATACAATCTTTATGGTCTAAGCCGGGTAATGTAATTTCAAACTTTTTTCAAAGTTAGCTGGACTGAGAGTAACCCCTTTTGTTCCAGTGTCCTTTGTTACAATATATAAATTTAAACAGTTAAAATAATACATGTATATTTCTTCCTCTGTTCAGCAGGACGCACTTTTAGTACATTTTTAACACAAGCAACTTTACAAATACATTTTCAATGCAAGCATCTGTTCAAATCAGTTTGATATACAAATGACATATAATTCTTTACAAAATTCCATCTAGCTGTGTTGGAATATGTTACACATCCACTGCCCCTACTTCTTCTGGCATAGCTGGCAATACTTCACATCATCACATGCTTATAGACTTTTTTCATTTGTATACTAAAATCTGTCACAGTCTTGCTTACAGTATTGCACTGAGTGCAATCTAGTCCTTCATTTACTATGATCTATCAGTAATTCATTAAATAATAAAATAATGAAACAAAAGTAACCAAATTAGTTTAAAAACAAAGTGCTGCAATTATACACTGTCCGGCTCTCTCTCTCTCTCTCAGTAATGTACTGAACGCACTGTATTGGTTTTAGATAATTCTATATGACTTAGTATTAATTATTTCTTTCTCTCTCTCTCTCTCTCTATATATATATATATATATAAATATATTATTGAAATCAGTCGAACACAGAATTAGTATACGATAATTTATTCAAGCTTATCAGAGGACTCAATCAACCTCTCTAGTCACGGCTCCTGCTGTCTCCTGTTAAAGGAACCCCCCAGAGCTATAATGAGAAAAATGAAGCACTTCTTGTATATCTGTTTTTCACATTTTTTTGCCATTTACATCTAAGTATGCCATTATTATTTCTAAACAAGTATATTCATTGCCTTATTTGCTTAACCATGCATTTGCTCAAACATATAATACTATCTGCATTCTCATAATTTGCTAATCTCCCATTTGCTGTCATTCATTAACACATGTAGTTAGCTTTGGTGGAATGTTTTTTTTTTAATATTTATACTTTGCATGCAGCAGTCTCTGAACTTGGTTCAGCATGAATGTGCAGACACACAGAACAATGACACAAGTTATGGAAGTTTTCATTTCCTAAGCTGCTCATAAGTCCGTGCTTGATAGTTTACTTCCTGAATAATTCTAAGCTTATGAGGTAAGGATCTAGAAATTTATGCAGAACTAACAATATTGGTGATTTCTCAGTGAAGCATGGTTGCACATTCAGTTCATAATGCAGCAATCCCCTCCATTCTTCCCCATCCACCACTCTGACTAGAGTGTGGTATCTGACTGACTTCTTCCTTGTCGAACGTGCAATTACAATGCTAAAAGGAAAGGACTTTGTTATTCAACTGATGCACTTGGAAATTAATTCATAGCCTACATAAAAAGATGTCTGAATGTAATTTCAGTAGTACCAAAGTTAATGCAATAATAAATTAAAAGTATGGACATTCAGACATTTTCTTTTTTTCTTTCTTTCTGTCCAAAGGAATATGGACTAATTTGACTTATGTATAAACAATGCAAAAAGCATCTCTATTATGTAATACTTAATAATTGCCAGTGTTTGTGTACATTGCCTTAGCTATCTTTTTAGAAGTATAAAACCAGAATGTTATACTTTCCTTCATTGTGACATCAAAGAAACTTTTTTTTAAAGGGGGTTTCATAAATCCATCTACCACTGTGGTTGTCAAGCAGTTTATATAAAGTTTTTAGTTTTTAGATATGAGAAGATGTGTCAGAGGAGAGCAGATGGGCAGATATTACACTGTATTGCTGCAATAATTGTAATGCATAGGACTCCATTTTGTATTTTCTGAATATTTTTACATATCAGCTTAACTGAGCATATCTGCATGTTAAGAAAGGTGTGGATATGCTGTGGATGGCTGTGGATTGTGCATCTGTCTGAAGCATGTTTGCAATAGTTAGAATCTGTGTTCATGAGCATCCTAGACAATTTTACATCCAAAAGTGGACATACACTATCAGGTATTATTATGATTCATAGAGTTGAATGCAGAAGATACTTATTTACATATAGAACATGTAAATACATACAAATATACAGAGAAAAGTTGCATATTGCCATATCAACTTGCCATTATTCGATTTAGGTGGGAAATGTGTTAGGAAATCACAGTCTTCTATAAGTAAGGAAATAAAAAAATGTTATAACATAATAAGTACTTACAAATAGATAACAGCATTGGGTTAAATTAAGGAAAAGTTGGTTTTGCTACATTCATGTGTAAGTTGTAATGGGAGTTAATGAATACTGTAAACTTGTTATGTGGAATTGAGAGTTCAGTTCAGCTGTTTTGCAAATGATTAATGATCACTGAGGAAAACCATTACTTTGTTATCATTCAGTGATTGTGCAAACATGGTAAAAATGCAATCATTCAGTAGTAAAGTACTGCAGTGGTAAGGCTTTGTGACTAGCACTGATGAATGAAAAATGATATGAATACATGACAATGGAAAAGGCCAGGGTGAGGGAGAATCTGTTAATAAAGTGTTTTCTTTATTTAAGGGAATGTGTTGCAACTTATGCTGTAGCAAAACTTCACCTCGCTGGATTTGTTTAATTTCTATCTTATACTGACAGGCTATATACTTGTAGCTGTTGATAACCTGGCCTGGGTAATGGTTGAGAAGTGTCCTTGCACCAACATGATTACTGGTATACAAAAATTAAATAATTGAATGAATGAATGAATGAATAAATGAACATATAAATATATAGCTAAATAAATATATAAATATACATAATTTTAGTCTGCCATGTCTCTTAAGTTGCATGGTGCCAGGAAGACGAGAATATCATATGAGAAATTGATGGCTCCAAAAAATAGGGGGGGGGTTGGATCTACCGGATTTTGAAATGTACTATTTAGTGATTCAGGCTAATAGGATTTTAAGGGTGGCTTACTTGGACAGTAATATTAGAAAATAGATACCCAAATGGGCGCTTCTAACTTGTAAACACATAAGCGGAGTGGGAATTAACGTTAAAGCGGTACCATTTTTAAATAATCGAACACTGAGCAAATATGATCTAATGGAGCACATTAAGAAGTATGTAACGGGAATTCAAACTCTGTTTGCCTCTCTAAACTTACTAAACTATATGATGGTTTTTCAACCGTTTCATGGGAATCCAAACATGACTATTGGTACTCAACTGATAGATTTAAAGAAATTCCCCCTTATTAAGGATTTAACTGTGCTTGATTTATACCCCTTCCTAGGAGTAGCAGTACATGATATCTTAAAAGAGATGAATCTTCTCATTTCTTATTTAATTATAATGAGGCAGCTAAAAGCTCTGGCTATAAATTATTTTAGTAACTCTGAAATTAAAGAAGAGGACCTAGTTGTTTCTCGTAATCTGTGGGAAGCCCTGTTACAAGACAGAAAATACATAACCTCAGCTTATAAAGTGATAAAAGAGAGGAAATACAATAATTATATTCTTTTATCGAAATATTGGAAAGAGAAATTGGTATCGATAGATGACAGTAAGATATTGGAGGCGTTTAGCTTAACATTGAAGTCCGTATCCCTTCAAAAACTGGTCTTTACTCAACTGATGATATTTAATAATGCTTATTATACTCGTCTCACTCTTCATAAATTTGATTCGAAGAACTCACCCAAATGTCCACAGTGTTTAGATCAGACAGCGGATCTGCTACACATGTTCTGGAGTTGCAAGTGCATCTATAAATTGTGGAACTCATTAAAATTGCAGTTACAAAAAATGGGTTACCAAAACTCAACACTCTCCTGGGAATTTATGATTCTCCACATTCCCCCGGAGAATTTAGATAAATCAAAGAGGATCATAATTATGAATATCTGTTTACTAATGAAATTATACATAGCCACAAATTGGTTGAACCCAGCCCAGACATCGTGGGATAATTTCAGATTGTTAGCGATAAGGCATATTTTAGCACATAAGTTATTAATTAGTAACAACAAGAAAAGTATAAACAGTATAAAAATATGGGAGCAAATTTTCAACATTGTGTTGGCCTAGAGGTTCCTATCCACTTTCTCTCAGGATATATAGTAGGAGAACAAAATCAATCTTAGATTAGATAGAGGACATAGAAATATTACAGATTGTTGGCTTTGGTTTGTTACGAATTTTCTCTTTTGTGTTTTTTTTTCTTTCTTTTTCACTGATTAGTGCTAGATCTATTGTTAAGACATGATGTTGATACATGTTGTGAAGTTAACCATTGGAAGCAATTTTGTATATAATGTAAATAGTGTGTGGTTTGTATTATGATTTTGAAAAACAATAAAAATGATTATCGAAAAAAAAAAAGTTGCATGGTGGATATCTTCTGGCATACATGTGGTGTGTGCATAATTCTTGAAGAGAATGACATGTATGATTATGCAGGATTTGCACAGGGCAATGGGAAGTATGCACTGTGTATTTAACTATGACATTCGTGTCACCTAACTTTTTATTGGCAGGTGACAAGCACGCATGGTCATTTTTGTGAATTTTGAATGATGATTGCATCCAAATTTTTTAGGATGAATGTGGCCTTTTTTCTGTTCTTTAACATGAAGTAATGTTGCAAAGCAATAGATGAAGGCAGAGATAGATAACTTGAGCCATGAGTTAAATCACATCTTCATGGCAGCCCTTAGTTCATATGGGAAATGTCTATTTGGTAAAGAGGAGGCCCAAACAAGTGCGAGGTCAAAAGCCTGTAATAAAGTTACCCTTGTCATTAATGCAGTGGTTGATAGAAACCACACATTAACACAGTGTAAGGAGAGGGCAAATGATATAGTAGGACATGCAAGAAACAAGGTGAGGCAGAATGCAATTGCCTGTACCAGTACTGGAGGGGGCAACAATTATCCAATTAACACCAGATAAGTAATACCTTCTGTCTGTCTGTGGGGATGAGTAGGTTACAGACGATGACGGCATTGGAACAATCAGGGGTGGTGTGGACACGGGCTGTTACCAACATCTGCAGCAGAAGCACTTGTCCATTTATGAAGGCTGTTTAAAAACTGCACTACATATTAAAATACAAAACTGAATACTGACAATCAATGATTACAATAAACAAATAACAATTACCATTACTAAATAAACCCTCCACTTCAGCACAGAATGACAATGAAGCCAGTGTGCATGTTAAGTGTCCCCCATACTCCCTTAATAAGCATGCAGTAGTGTATGCTATTTCATTATGAGTAATACTTTTATATATATATATATATATATATATATATATATATATATATATATATACACACACACACACACATATTTTATATATATATATATATATATATATATATATATATATATATATATATATATATATATATATACACACACACACACACACACACACACACACACACATATATATATATCTTTATGGGTGAGCATCAGAAACAAACGGTTTTACCATATCAGGGAATTTGGTGATAATGATAATGAAAACATAGTTATATTTATGAGGCAGCCTTTGGAAAATGGCACAGTTTAATTGCATAATATCATACCCTACAACAGGTCAATATTTCTACAGGGAGTAACAGTGTTATCACAAAGTCATGCAAATGCTGACATTGCACTCGGGCTTGTAATAGAGGGACAACCATGCACCTCTATATCTGTATCTCAAAACCTAGAGGAACACTTTGATGATGCTGTCAGGCATTCAATGGTAACAGTGTTCACAGTGAGACCTTTAGAAAAAGGAGGCAGGAGCAGACATTTGTTACAGCAACCCCAGGAAACACAAAAGGCATTGGCTGTTCAGCAGCACATGTGCTTTGACATTGTTAGTGCTCAGAGCACTGGCACAGAGTCTGCTGGAAATAGTCAGAACCCTCCATGGTGTACATCAGGAATTCCAGCAGTACTTGGAAGTGGCGGAGAGTAGGGATAATGCCATAAATACACTAATGAGTAGTACAATGACACACCAAGCATCAGTGGCTGCCTACATTCATACACTTGTTAGGACTTAACAGACTAAAGTAGGAGTTACTCCTGGAAAGGGGAAGAGGACAGGGTACTGTCCATACCTGTAGAGGGAGATCACATGACACTCCAAGTGCTTCTCAGGAAAGTAATGTAACTAGTCAGGGAGGGCAAGCACAACAGACTTCATGCAGTCCACATCAATGTTCATCCACACCTACCAGAACATCTAATTCAGAGTACCAAGCACATTCACGAAGCACTGTCAGATTAGTATCTTCAGGGTCACCTGCATCAATTTAGTTACAACCTCAAACCAACTCACCATATAGCTGTCATGACAGCCCTCTTCAAAATCATTTCCATGATCACTAAGCAAATCCTTAGGAGATTTGTATGACTCATTTGATCTTAAAATACTTTGAATTAACTTTGACAAATTTATTACTTACAATTTCACATTCATAAAGACTGTTGAATGATTTAAGTAGAAGTGGAAGAATTTATCCTATCCCCCCCAAAAAAGGGGGTGGATGGGTGGGAACCTTTATAATTACATGCATTACATCCTTGTAACACTGCTGCTTAGAACCTCAGGAAACTGTGGAAAGAAATTTGTATGACATAACATGGCACTGCAATCATTAACACCACTGCTCTATGCATTAACATTCCAACAGCTGGCAATTGCCTACACCTGAAACGTGTTAGTACATGAATTTTCATGGAATCACAGTAATGAGAAAAGCAGATATTTAAATGAGTATCCTGCCATATAAACAAACACTGCTACCACTTCACCCTCACCACTGCACAAGTGATGAATATTTTTGTCTCTGGTCACAAATTACTGTATATGACATATGATAATCTGATATGCAGTACCAATATACTTTGATCTGATAATAAATGAAAAAAATGAGAAAAACAATACTTTTTCATTTCAAATGCAATGTATAAAGTCATTGAATATTGAAATAATTGCGTTTAATAATTATACCAAATAAGGACATTCACATGCATGCATACTTACATACACCACTTCTAAAGAAGTTATTTTGCAAAAAAGTTAAAAAAGGTGATTATTACTTATATGATGCCTTATGACATCATTGAAGAGGAATTGGTGAGCACTCAAGCATAAGCTCTACAAACAATGATATGAGTAACTGTCATGAAATAAAAAAAATATGTTAAGATGAGAGAAAATGTTAGGTGACCAGTGACAGCAGATCATGCACCACTCAGCACAATCTACAGATACCACTGCATGCATCAATTATACTGTTATATGTATTTTACAATAAAGGATACACTAACCAGAATGTCATAGTCCATAGTCCTGGACAAGATGCCATCTCTTTACCTATGCAGAAATATGCCATGCAAGACTCTTCGGCAAGGGTTCCCTTACTACTGCTGCTGGCCGGTAATCATTAGTGTTAGTGGAGCTGGAACTGGGAGCTGCAGTTACAGTATGGGTCACTTCACCACCAGACTGGTATGCATGATTATATTATGCAGAATGTAGTATTGTGCATGCAATAGCTGGGCCATACTGAAGGGTACCCTCAGACTCATCCATTCACCTGAAATGGCTCTTCAAGAGGCTGAAGACTCTGTCCATGACAATATGGGTCTGGGACAGGGATGTGCTATAGGTATCTTCTATATCTTTACTTGGATTTCTCACTGGTTTCATGAGCCATGGCTCCAGTAGATATCCAGCAACACTGAAAAACAAGGAAAAAAAGTGAGTGGGGGGCAAAAGAAAAAGACAATGAAAAACTGTTTTAGTGTTCATGAATACATTTTGTTATGAATAATAACAAATAAAATACAATACAAAAATATTTTTCAGCTTACCAACTAGATGACCACTGGGCATCCTATCATGCAGGAGATGCAGTAGAATGAGCTAATGTGCTAGATATGGGAATCATGTGCACTGCAGGGATGCTTGGCAGAGATGTTGGTGATGCACCCCCCCCCCACATCGCACACTGTTTGGCAATTGAAGGAATAGTAGCCCTTCCTGTTGCAGTACCACTCCCCCTGGGAACAAGAAGGGGACATAATTGCAAAATTGGTGAAATCTATCACACTCATTATTCCATAAAAGGCATTCATAGTCTTGGTTATGTCCTGAGGCAACACTGGGAAATAGATGCACTGATCCACACGTGCCAAGAGTACCTCAAGGAACTGCTGCTGTATCCTCAGTGTAGAAGCTTGTGAAATTCCCAGTGTATCCTCAGTCTTTCTCTGGAAGGTCCTTGTGGAAAGCATAATGAGGGCTTTACATGCCTTATTGTCCAAAGGGATAGGAAGTGCATGCCTTCCTCCAGTACCCCTATGGGGTCATAAATACCCACTAAGACCCTTATAATGTCCCTGCCAACTCTAAACCTGTCAAGTATCGCCTGATTATGAAAAATATAATGAGTTTTCCTCTGCTTATATCTCCACCTTCTTGGCCAGAGACACTGCTGGGCACAAGCAGTTTTAGCTTGGCCAAGATAAGAAAGTGACATATGGAGTTAGCAAGGCTAGCAGCAAGTGACAGCATTTTTACGGACTGCAAAGTAGATAGGATTGGTGACACTATTCTTTATATAAAAAAACAGAAAAGTGTGGAAAATACACTATGAATAGCAAACAGGCAATATAATGCTTCATTAGCATACACCAAGTTACATCATATCTCATTTAAATTTCATTATGACAGCACAAATAGCCTTAATGAATCTACATAATTACTAATCCTGGACTGCCCATGTCACAAGGCAAAATATTCTAGGTAACTGTGATATGAAAGGAGTTAAATGGCTATGGCATTCTGTAAATATCACAATCATTATATCCATGTTTCATAAGATCCATACAATTAATCTTTTTCATATCACACTAAATCACAAACCAAGCACTGTTCTAATTTATATTTAAGTGGCTAACAAAGGGATTAGTGATTCCTGGCCTCCTCCTCTTGCTCTTCTAATAGTAACCAATCCCACTGTCTAAGGAAAGCGTTAGTAAATGATGGACTAAAGGGTTCTCATTACCATTTCTTTGATCTACAGTTATAGGGCAACATGAAGTACAATAGTATATATTGCTAAGACTTGTTTGAGAAGCCATCTTACATAAAAAGTACTTGAAACAGCCATAATATCTGGCTGCCTCATCTAAGAATGTCACTGAATCTCTTGTGATAAATATTGGTACACAGTGGTTTTAAACCAAGAGTGACCATGCACTGATCTACTGCTATCAGAATAATATTTTCAGACATAACATTTGGTGATATATTTTAAATGGATCATTGTACTACTCAGTAAATGACATAAATAAGAAATAAAAATTTAGATGAAATTTTATTTATTTTTTATTAACATTTGATTACTGGGAAAGTCTGACTGGGGTAGGTGCTTATTTTCAGTGGAGGTCCAGGGTGAAAAGCTCCAAAGTATTACAAAAACATTTAAGAACAATAATTTTGCAATCTTCAGAAATAATGCAAAAACATCTACAGTTTAAAAAGCAATACCAAATCAGATATAATGTGAAAACATCAGTTAAGAATATATACTTTTATTACAATGATTTAATATTTGGGGAAATTTTATCCAGTTTAGAGAGAAATTAAAGGTAAGTTAATATATTGCAAATATGAATTGCAATATACTGTGATGGGAAAACTGGGTTATGGCATATTTAGAAAGAGAGTCAAGGGAGAGAAACTGAAATAAATAATTGAGAGAAGAAGGGAGAGTAAGACGGTGTAAGGTATGAATAAGTACTCGCTCATATTTAAGGAAATAGTTTATCCTAGGGTTGGGCACGAACAGAGCAAGATTTTGGCTAGGAAGTCCTTCAGAATGGTTTTAAAGGAATGGAGGGAGAGTATTGACCTGATTGATACAAGTAAGGTGTTCCAAGCCTAAAAAAGATGGTAGGAGTACAGACCACGCCCAGCAGATTTGATAGGTTTGTGGACAGAGAAAGTCATTGGATCTTAATTAGCGATTGGCAACACAGTTGTGTAGAATGGAATTTAATACTAGACAAATAGATGGATGCTGAATAATATTATAGGTGGTAAGAAGCTGTGTATATGTTAAGAAAGAAGCATCCTGTAAACCCAAATCTTATCAGATGGATTTTTACAATTTATTCATATTTTATTAGGAAACATTACCACAATGTCTTAATTCAAAAAATGATTTTCAGATTCTTCATACAGCACATCAGAAATGAAGGCGTGGGGGTGGAGCCTAGATGGCCAACTGAGAGCAGTGAATTTTGAGAGCTCCATAAACTAGCATAATAATATAGGTAAATTTTATTTTCAAGCATAAAACATCAGAAATATATAGATAAACTACTAAAGTACATAAATATCAAATTTCGTGGAGATATACAAAAATGTTTCTGTCAAGTAATTTGGATATATAGTGAATCACTGAATATGAACAACTCATCCAGATGCCTCTTTCAAAAAAGAACTGCAATTGATGACATCTGCTTTACATGAACTATCTTTGAAGATGGGTTGCTTTAAAAATGACTTAAAAAAACTAAAATGAAATTCTCAAAAACAAACTGATACACTTAAGGAACTATTACAGCAACACCATACAAAATAACACATATAGAGACTTCTCTAAATGACATTGAAGGGAGACTCAAAGAGGAAGATTTCAAAAAAGAATTTCTGCTTAAACAGAATATATGGCTGCTTAACAAAATAGATGACTTAGAAAATAGGGAAAGGAGAAACAACATAAGGATCTTTGGTCTGCCTGAAAACACTGAAGGAGAAGACATTATTTCATTCTTAACAACCTGGATTCCTGAATTTTTAGACTTGAAAGGGGGACTTTCATTTGGAGTTGAAAGGGTACATAGAGCACTGAGGAAACCTGCTTCTAACTCAACAAATACTCCACCTAGATCCAGAGTTATAACATTTCTTTAATTTCTGGACAAGGAACTAATATTAAAATCTGTTTGGAAAAAATCACCCTTAAAATGCAATCAAAGCCTGATAAGGTTTGACAATGATTATTCTTCAAGAATACTAGAACAAAGGAAAAAAGTCTGGCCAATAATAAAACTGTTGAAACAAAACAACATTAAAGCACAGCTGGCCTTTCCAGCCAAGATAAAAATGCTTTTTGCCAATGAGATGAGAGAACCTTTAATGACTTAGAAGAAGCTACTATATTCATCAAAAACAATAACATAGTGTCTATCCCAGAAGAAACTTAATGGATGGCCCCTATTCTTAAAAGAATAAAAGAAACAAATCCTTGGACTGATGCTAGAAAGAAGAAACAAAAAACTGATTCCAAGATAGCTGTTCCAAAAAAATTACTCTTACAACTGCATCTCTCAAAGTATGAACTGATATGGTACATTACTTGTCATCTGTTTTTATTTAAATAAGGAGGGTTTCTTAAACAACTGAGAAACAGTAATGATTTATTCAGAATGTTCAGAGTCCAAAAATTCTTCACAAAGGTAGGTCAAGATGGGTTAGTATTTCCATTATATAAATATAATATTATACAATACCTTCTTCAATTAAAGTATGATTTAGAAATGTCATGTATATCCTGGTTAAATAATAGTAGCAAGCTCTTAGTACAAATTTCATCATTATTCTGTCTAAATGTAGATAATATCAATTATGGCAGGTATCACAGCTATGAGTGCTGTTTGATCAATCCTGATATGGTGTGCGTGGATGCAGCTGTGTCTGGCAGATAGTACAAATGTCATTATTATTCTGTCTAAACATAGTTAATATCAATTATGGCAGGTATCATAGCTTCAAGTGCTGTTTGATCAATCCTGATATAGTGTGCATGGAAGCAGCCATGTCTGACAGCTAGTACAAATGTCATTAATATTCTGTCTAAACATAGTTAATATGAATTATGACAGGTATCATAGCTTCAAAAGCTGTTTGATTAAGCCTGACATGGTGTGTGTAGATGCAGCTGTGTCTGGCAGCTGTTGTATGTTGCCATTATCTGTTTTTATTTTTTTTTTAAAAGAGGGTTTCTTAAACAACTGAGAAACAGTAATGATTTATTGAGAATGCTCAAAGAGTCCAATAATTCTTCACAAACAAAAGTAGGTCAAGATGGGTTACTATTTACATTATATAAATATAATATTATAAAATGCCTTCTTCAGTTAAAGCATGATTTAGAAATGTCATGTATATCCTGGTTAAATAATATAGCAAGATCTTAGTACAAATGTCATCAAATGTCATCATTATTCTGTCTAAACATAGTATCAATTATGGCAGGTATCATAGTTTTGAGTGCTGTTTGATCAATCCTGTTATGGTGTACATGGATGCAGCCATGTCTGGCAGCTAGTACAAATGTCATTATTATTATGTCTAAACATAGTTAATATCAATTATGGCAGGTATCATACCTTCAAGAGCTGTTTGATTAAGCCTGACATGGTGTGTGTTGATGCAGCTATGTCTGGCAGCTGTTGTATGTTGCCGTTTTCATCTCCGGAAGCTGTGGGTTGCAGCTTATGATCGAGGTTTACTGATGCTTGAGTATTAGGAAGCGACATTTGGTGTTTTAACCTGGATCCAGGGGAAGACGGTGGATAAAACTATGATTTGGGATATTTGGCAGATAATAGTTTGTTTATACATCTGCTGAGTGAGAGGTGGGAAGGCTGGAAGAATGTGTTATCTCTTGTTGTGGTGGCTTGTTGAGAGGTTTTTTTTTTTTTTTTGCTCTCCGTTCTTTTCCTGGCTGCTGCCTTGCTGAAAGGGAGGGAATTTAGGCTTGAAGTTTCAGTGAAGTAAAGCTTTGCTTCAGATGCATCACAAGCCTCTGGCATGCAGTACACAGACACACTAACAGAAACAGACACTCCCAGGTTGCTATGGTAACGGACACAGAGTGACGATAATGCAAAATGGCTCTGAGGAGCCTCCGAGATGATTCTCAGCAATGAAGTTTTTGGGTTAAAAAAATATAATAAAGGGGCTGTTTTAAAGCACATGTACATCCATCTTGACCATATTGATGGTCTTCCAACACTTCATTTATCTCATTAAGTTGATTCTTGATAAAAAATAAATAAATAATAAGCATTTTATATTTAAAATGTATTTTGGTCCAAACACTTTAAGGACTTACATAAGAGTGGAAGTCTGAATTATTGTAAAATACTAAGAGCAGTTGGTCTTGTGCAGTACCCTTTGCAGTGGTCTGAGAGGTGAGCTTGCTCAGACGTGTTGGGCTTATGGGGATAGCCGATTCTATGGGTGTTTGGGTTTGCCGGGAAGTGCCAGAGAGTCATCAGATTTCCTTTGTGGAAATATCTGTGGGAATGGAAAGTGTGTTGAGTGGTTCACTGGCAGAGTGGCCACTGCATGGAACAGGCTGGTAAAATGGAACAGGACAAATATTGGTTTGGATATTTTAAGAACAGCCTGGAAACACCACATGAACTAGTGAATAGTATTCTGGCAAAACTGAATGGGCATTGTTACCTGTGCTTGACGTACTGATATGTGTGTATGTAAGGATGGAAATATACTTATAATGAATAAGAAACTAGAAGGGTCACATAATTTAAAGTCTATGGACTGTATAAACATGCTTGGAAGGAGCTAATAATAAGAATACGCATTAGAGTTTGTGGTCTCTCAAATAACTAAACAAATAAAAAAAAACCACACAATAGTTATGCAATGTATGATTTTAGTAAATATAGACATAAAATAGACATAAAATACATATCATCATATAAGATGAAGCTGTCTGCTGAATTTAGATATTAAAAACAGGATTTAATCACCTGGGCTTGTGTATAATAACACTACTGTCTTAACTTGTCATAAATGACATACACTACATTGAACATCAAGGGGGAGCATGGTGATTTTCTTATATAAGTAAATATGCATAACAAGTCATGTCATTGTTTTAACTTGAATTGTAATTTTTGTAATCCATCTTGACCATATATAATACTTAAGTGGTTACCAAGGTAACTTATGTTTTATACATGACATCAAACTGACAATGTTGTTCAAGAGAAACAATAGAAGCCTGAACTTGAAATGTCACAGAATGTAAAAATCATATTCTAAACAAATATTATTAAATTGACAATAGACACTCAGTTTAATAACACTGGCTTGTGTATAATAACACTACTGTTTTAACTTGTCATAAATGACATACGCTATATTGAACATCAAGGAGAATATAAGTAAATGTACATAACAAGTCATATAATTGCTTTAACTTGAATTGTGGTTTTATAACCCATCTTAACCATACATAATACTTAAGCTGTTACCAAGGTAACTAATATTTTATACATGACATCAAACTGACAAAGTTCTTCAAGGGGAAACAATAGAAGCCTGAACTAGGAATGTCACAGAATGTAACAATCACATTCTAAACAAATAGTATTACATTGACAATAATCACTCAGTTTAACCTTTGCTGATTATACAAAATCGAATGTTACCATTCAAATCTAAAAACTTTCAGTATATGCCATAAAATGGCAATTTATAAATATGGAAAGGGAACTTGTAATTATTAATCACAATAAGTCAATTTGTTGTTTTAACCTGTAATTTTACTCATTTTATAATAAGAAATGACAGATATAAAAATCCTTATGTGTAGTAAATGTGGGAAGAGGGATGCACTGATAATTAAAATGCACTAACTTTCATTAATGTTCACATAAAACAAACTTGATGCTTTAATAACTTAGCAACAAACAAAGTGATTACTTAATGCTGGCAAACAATGAAATATAACTTCTGATATATCCAGTAAAATACATTGTATTATAAATATTAGGTATAAATATTATTACCAACTATTTATATTAAGTAATACGTTTTGAAAGACTTAATTAATAAGGATGAATATGTTAATAACTGTGTGCTATAATATTTTACTGAGGATTTATATATGATAAATCCTACTTTATTATGATTGAATTGCTTGTCATCTATCTTTCATGCAAATATCAACTGCTTATACAATAAGTAGACATTTATATTGTATTAGAATTCTGTCTAATCTACAATAGTACTATATATGTTCAAAATAATATAAATATTGCTTATTCCTATTACAAATATTCTCCATATGATAATTCAATTTATGGAGCTCAGATGTTCTGGATTGTCAAGGTATGAGTGATAATCTGATGGACGTAGGTTTATCCATCAGATTAGGAATGATTTTCATTCCATGGCTAGTTTTTTTAACATTTATTAATTTAAATTTGTTATTTCACAAAAACATTTTTAGTATGCCTGACCAAATCATTACTTTATTGGTAAACAGTCAAAGTATAAAACTGATAATTTCCTTTAAAAGCTCAAACATATACTTTATAGTTATTAGAGGAAAATGTTTAATATTACGGTAAAACAAAAAATACATAGTCTAAATAACCTAAGATGGATTTAACTTTATTATCTTTAAATACCAATGGCTTAAACAATCCTAGCAAGAGATAAAATCTACTGAAATATTTAAAACTGAACAAAGCACAAAGTGTCTTCCTTCAAGAAACTAATTTGAAAACAAATGACAATTACAAATGGAATCCTAAGGAATATATGATATTGGTGCAATCCACTTATAAGACAAAGACAAAAGGGATAACAATTTTATGGAAAACAAATGTGATTAACCCAGAAGTCATTTATAAGTATGAAGATAAAGAAGGTTTTATGGCATTAATAATAGTTAAATATAATAACAGAATATGGACCCTAGCCAATCTATACTGGTTCCCAGGCACTGGAACAGGAACTGTTAAAAACACTTGGATTTCATTTCCAATAATTATAAAGGCAACTTAATATTATGAGGAGATTTTAACTATATATTTGATATTTCTGAAACTACAAATAAAATACCGCTGCATACATCTGCTGTACAAAAGCTTTAAAAAAGTGGGTAGAATCATTTCATCTTGTAGATAATTTCAAATTAAAGACAATGAATCTTTGTTGTTTTCCCATCAAGATCACAGATTTGGTACCCAAACTAGAATAGATAAAATATTTGCTGCCCATGACTTACACTCTAAAAATCATTAATTTCTCAATCACTCCCTAACCCTTCTCAGACCACAATTAATTAATACTAAAACTTCAAAATGGGTACAAACCATTAATCTTTAACTCCAGAATTCCAGCATATATAACTAAAATTAAAGAGTACAAACCCTAGTTATTATCTGAATTACAGTTCTTTTTAGATATTAATGATATGGGACTCATTAAAAGCTTACATATATGGTAAACCCCTAACTTGGTTTAAAAAAATCAGAGAATGGGATTCTGAATTATTAGATCTACAATCCAAACTTTTGTCAGTAAAAGATGAAAAAAATCAAAATCATTTGGAGATGAAAAAGAAAGTATAAGTATTAAACAATAAATACAATGAAAATCTAACACATAAACTAGTTTAGCTTTAGAAAAACTAAAAATTAATACCTTTGCCACTTCTCCCAAATGTCTACATAATTTATCCACAAGAATCAAAATTCAATCAAAAGCTAATAACATTAAAAGTATCTACCATGAAAAAAAGGGAAAAATGTCTCAGATATAGGTGACATTCTTGATGCCTATAGAAATCACTATATGGAACATTTCCAAAAAGAAAATATATATATTGATCAATTAAATCTAGATGAAAAATGTTCTAATATAAAAACATTCCTGAAAAATTAAAACTAGAGCTGCAAGCACCCATATCCTACAAAGAAATTGCAGGTACAATAAAAGAGGGTAAAAATAATAAAGCTCCAGGTATAGATGGCATAACTGTGGAAATATATAAACTTTTTCCATCAAAGATACTGTCCCTCTTCCATAAAACTCTATTAGAAATTCAGTCACAAGCTTTAATACCACCCTCTTGGAGATATTCCTTAATCACACCGATCCTAAAGGAAAATAAATCCCTAAACCTCTGTATCTCATATAGACCTATATCATTATTAAATGATGACTATAAATATTTATGACAATATTAACTAACAGAATGAAAATACCACTATCCAAAAAAATAAATAATGATCAAACTGGATTTATATATCATAGACACACACATGACAATATTAAAAGGATAATTTCTCTTATAGATTATGTTAATAAAGAAAATATAGAAACCCTCATAACTGGCTTAGATATAGAGAAAGCCTTTGATTCCCTAAATTGGGACTATTCAAAATCCTAATGCTATTTGAATTTCCTGCATCCTTTGTTCTTCTCCTAAAGAATATACATACAAATAATTTAGTGTATGTCAAGTTAGGTCCTTTTACCTCTGAATCTATACATATAACAAAAGGCACTAAACAAAGATGTCCCATGTCATCGATTCTATTTGCTCTGGCTATTGAAATATTGGAAGATTCAATTTGTAACAATATAAAAATCAAAGGAATAGATGTTTATGAACAATACAATTCTAAAGTAATGCTATTTGCTGATGACATATTATTAACAGTATCTAATACAAAAGAGACATTAGAAGAATTAGATATATTAATTGACAAATTTCACATGAGTTTAGGACTCCAGTTCAATAAATCAAAATAATTGTTTTTATTTTTAAATAAAAAGAAAAAGAACTGTAGACTAAGGGGATCACATCATAGGGAAACAAGAATTTACCTAAAATACCTAGGTATTGAGTTATGCAAGGATAATAATGAATTAGTCTAAAAAAACTACAATAATATCATCAATACAATTAAAATCTCTGTGGAAAATTGAACAAAATAATATTAACATTTGAAGATAGACTGCATTTAATAAAAATGTTTTTACTGCCCAAGAGCCTATATATAGCCTTGGCAATACAACTGTTACCAGAAAGGAATATATTTAAAGAAATAAATTCATGCCTAATAAAATTTTTATGGTTTCCCAAAAGAAACAGAATAGCTTTAATACATCATATCAGACCATGGAAACAGGAAGGGATTAAAGTTTCCTGATATAGAGACATGTATAAAAGCATCAATATCTAAAACAATCTCAGATTGGATAAGCCCAAATTACTCTGCAAATTGGAAAGCATTACTAACTGTAATATCAATAAATGAATTTGATTTGCAAAAAAAATTTCAAGTAACAGATAGAAACAATTTGCCATGGCACATATTATGTATTAGTATGCAATATAACATAACTAAACCCACTAAAACGTGTATGATTAATTATTACATTGACTCATTTAGGAAAATTATTAATGCAAATATAGATGTAAAAATCTGGTTTGATCTTTTAACACCATTTATAGTCAAAAATAATTTTCCACATAAAATATATAGAGAAATTATTAATTCCTGGGAAAAGAAAGGATTTGTTTGTTGGTTCCAGTGTATCAAAGAACTAAAGGTTTTATATATGCAAGTAATAAAAACAACATACAAAATTCCACAACAGGACTGGTTACTTTACATAGTATTCTGTCATATTTGCAAGATTTAAGTAGAATAGTTAACAATTCTTCATTTAAGGAAATACCTAAATTTATGAAATACATATATGAAATCATATATAATGACTTTGACACAGTATTTTAAAATTTTACAAAATATTGCTAAACTATAAAACAACACCCAAAACTTCATATTGGAAATATATCACAAAAGGACACTCAGTACAGTTAACTGAAGATATTAAAACAAATATCTTATTATCAATAACATTTACATCCTTTACACAATACTGGAAAGTTTTTAATCGGAATTGCTTGCACAGAGCATTCTTAACCCCAGACAGAATCAGTAAAATTAGTTCTTCCATAAAAGGAATATGTTGGAGATGTGAGCAAGTACACAATGCAGATTGGAACCACATTTTCTTTGATTGTGTTAAAATTAAGCCATTTTGGAATGGTATTAATACATTTCTACAAGCTTTATTTAATTAATCATTTTATTTAACTAAAGCTCTTATATTATTAAATGTGAATGAAGATCCTCATTTGAATAGGTCTAACATGTATCTAGTATGGAATATACTTGCAATTTCAAGGAAGTGTATAACAAGACGATGGAATATAAACACAATACCAAGTTTGGAAGACTTCTACAGACTACTGAAGACCACAGCATTATTAGAAATTAAAATTAAAAAAATAAGAATTTATCCAAAGCCATTTATCAACAACCCTTGGGGAAAAGTCTTATAGTTGTTTGACACTATATACAATAATTGATCAGACACTCTGATAATGGATTGGACATACTTATAGGTTCATAGGTTCATACTAGGCTATCTGCCCAAGGGCATTTATAAGCCTAGCCCGTAGTTATGTGGCTTTCGCCACCCCTTTAGTTTGAAGAAAACTGTGCCTATTATTTTGCTGTGCCTCTGTCAAGCAGTGACACTGAAGTAATCCCTGGGGTATATCTGCGATCTCCCATCCATTGGTCAAGATTCCTCTTGAACAAGGCCAGCGAGGTGCTCTGCCTCACATGTACCGGGATTTTGTTCCACAGCATAGGGAGTCTCTGGGTGATGAATCTGTCCCTCCAGCACGTTCTATTAATAACCATGTCAAGGTTTAAGTCTCCCACCCTACTGTATACATTAAGATCTGTAATAGTTTCAGGCTAATGTAAATAGTGTAAATAGTTATTTAAGATGTTATGTATAAATACTACGGAATTCATTTTAAATGTATTTGAAAAATAAAAAAAAATTTGGAGGAAAAAAAGAAATGAAGGCATCAGTTAGTTTCTATCAATTTGCAGTTCCATCCCACATTTACTTGACAAAGGATTGAAAGCATTATTAAATTGACATTCTCCTACTTGCATCTATCAGTCCCTTGTTTATAAATTTAATTGTAACAGGCACTCTACCTATACATTTTACAGAAGCAACATCTCTTCCTTAAGAAAGTTATATGTGTTTATAGACAATGTGAACTTCTTTGCTTTTGTTATGTTTAAAAAAGCTCATTTAATGGTGTATTCAGAAGATGTATATGATAGTATAAATTTGCATCTTTTCTAAATGGGTTTCTCACTCTTATATTAGAGTTTCATTCATGACAATAATCAGAGTAAAAATGCACACTAAAATTAAGTTATCTTGAAAAGCATGCAATAGCATACAAAGTTTAAAAGTATTATTCTGTTGATCAGGCACTTATTAGAAAAATGCAATATTATGGCCTATGAGCAGAAACAGAAATGCTAATTTTATCCTCGTATCAATTTTATATCATCAGTTTTATGCTTTATAGTCTAGGCTTGTGTTATTACTACTAATACTTAATGCTAAACACAGAAGGGAAAGCTGGGAGTGAGGAATTAATTTTATAAACTTACACCCGATATGGAAAACTCCCTGTATAAGAAATCTCCATAGGAAATCATTTAGTTTCATCTCTTGGCATAGTATGTCATAGCTGGATCAGCTAACTAAAGATAATTAATATATGCAACAAATACAAAGCGTATGTGCTGCAGAGAGTTACAGATTTCTATATTTCATTATTTTGTTTGAAACCACTTAGCTTAATTGAACTTTACTGAGTTATATTCTTGATATACCTGAGCAGTGCATTATCTTACAGGTTTATAATCAGGATACCAAATCACCAATCTATGTTGGAAATAATGAGTATAAGGTGAGCAATACAAATGCTGCAAAGTGTGAAGAGTGATAACAGATCATAGTCACATGTCTTAAAGTCAAACTGCAGAGAGATAGCTCTACACATCTACATGTGGACCCACAGACATAACTGAAAAACACCATACAGGAAACAATAGGGACAAGTAATATTGATACAAGTTTTATTGATAGCAGTTTAGCTGAAGCAGGAAAATCAAGTGCCAGTATATTGCATATTTTTTAGTTCACCACTGCTACCACTGAAGTCAGGCTTCCGCAGTTTGTGCTCACAATAGTCCTTGTGTTTCTATTTCTCATGCAGCTTCCTAACTCATATCTGTTGGGTCCCCCTGCCCAGGTGAGGAGATGTCACATTGTGGTTCAGCTGTGAGTCTTTTCTCCTGAACATTCTCTTTAAGCCCTAATTCCTCCTAGTGTGGTGATGCTGATGGCATCTATACACTGGGTGAACAAATGAATAGTGGCCTTAAGGACACACCCACCCCAACTAGAAAGAAGAGACACTCTTCTCAACATTCCCTTATGCCCAGCTTGACAGTTTGTTCTGAGCTTTTGACTCCATCAGAGCTCAACAAGAACTCTGATTGACATGTTTCCTCCATCATGAAAGGGATGCTCATCAACCCTGTCTGCAGTGCCAATTAAAAAAGCCTTAAATGAACAGAGAAAGTTAATGCTTTAACTGTTTAGTCCACTGGAACAGGCTTATTTTAGTCACTAAGTGATTCTTTAATATGTTTTGGGGAAATTGTCATTTGATTGAACTTTTTGTTGTTTGATAGTGTAGTTTTTAGAGTTTATGAAAGTCATATGTTTATTCGAGAAATGTCTGCAGTTCCAACTCACTGCATTTGTGATCATAAGTCTATAGCTGAGGAGAAGGATAGACTTTGCATGTAGGTGTTCTTTTCTTTTCTTTAAGGTTGTATGAGGAAGTAGATAATATATTTAAACAAAGGTGAGGGATGAAGATCCTCATGTAGGAAACACAGGGGTAGGGTGCGGGTTGCCTCTGTAAAAATATTATCCTTTGCTTGCTTATTCATTTCAGTGAAAGTACACCGTAGTGTATCACTCTACATCATTTCAAGGATCAGTTTGGTAGGGATTCATTTTCCTGGGCTTCAAGGCCAAGAAATGAATCCAGAAACAAAAGACCAGAAAATGTGTGATCATGCCAGAAACAATGACAGTACAGTGCAGTAGTACAGATCAGTCTCACTCTAACTTCACACAATAGATATGTGAGCACAACATCAACTGTAACATCAAGGCATGGTGACAGCAGCTTCCAATGGCTCACCTGGAAGGTGCAGATAGAAATGCAACAATATAGCAGGTGAGACCAAGCAGAGTATTAATTATGTTTGCTGCTTTGCACAACAGTGATTTGGCAATATGATTATAAAGCATATTTTGTGTGTTGTTCACTCTTTCTATTACTGTACTGATCATTGCTCCACTAGAAATGTAAAAATAAAATTGTCTCTGACTAAACAGAGGATGCACTACCAAATAAGCTTCTCAAATGGATATCAACATACCATACTGAAATAACAGAACCTGGTTTGCTCTTGGTGAAAAAGGTACTTAAACTGTGAATTATTTAACTACATTATCAAAATCAGAGTGACCGTGTGCTAAATCGAGTCTACTTTTACACACCAAAATTCCATAAGACCAAAGACCCCAGTACTGAGACAAAAACAACGAAACTTAGAATGCCAAACCATGTCTGTTTTCCCAGGGCAAGTAAACACTTGTCCAACCTGGGGAATAATACTCTTTTCCCCACTGTAGTGAAATCCTGGAGTTGGTATATTTAGTTAGGGGGGGTGTGGGGGTGCAGCCCCCACATTGGGGTATATGGGAGGCATAGCCCCCTACCTAGGTAGGTTTTAGATAGTATGGTTTGTTGCAGAGTAGTTTTGGGCAAGAGTTTACTTGCCCTGGGAAACAAGACATGGTTCAGCATTCTAACTTTTATTATTTTCCTCTTGGTATTGTGATCTTGGTCTTATGTAATTTTGGTGTTTAAAAGTAGATCTATTAAATCACAGTAGATTCCATTGCAAACTGCATGACTTTGTTCTTAAATTATAGTTCTTTAATCTTGCCCAAGGGACAACTGTTTATGAGTTACTATTCTGAAATATGAAAAAATAATGAAAAGGATTATGACATGCAGTGGACAATGCAACTGACAAAATTCTAGAGAAGCATTTTGTCTGCTTTGATAACTATATATGATTTTGAGGTTGCTGTCTTGCACTACGAGCCTCAGTGGGACATGATGGTTTGGATATACATCTTGGAAAGATTAGAAATTTGCAATGGAAAATAAAGTCTAAAAGAGATAAGCCAATAAGTGCATCATACTACATTGGGTAAATGCATCTTCCTCAAATTATAAAGTTTTGTAATCTATAGGAGAGCAGATGAAAGGTTTACTGAACACTTAGATTAAATGCTTTATATCTTCTAAAGATGCATACATCATTTCCTATGCTTTCAAAAATTAGCCATTGATAAGTTGCTTTTTATAGCCCAGGCTGTGATTTCCCCCAGCCTGTGTTTGTCTACTGTGTGAATTGGAGCAGGTTGATTTACCAGAAAATGATCCAAAGGCACCACTGAAAAGAGAAATGGGTCTAGTGGGCTTACTTGTTTAATAATTAAAGGAAACCAAAATAAGATAAAAATACACAGGTTTCACTTTGAGGAACACTATTTCTTGCAAGCTATTCATGGTTGATAAAGCAGTAAAATCTGGATATGAATCACAAATATTTCTCTCAGATCAGCTCTATGGCATAGAGGGATAAAACCCTGACTACCCTGCAAGAGATCTGAGTTTGATTAGTTGCTCTGGTGCCTCTAGAAGGGGGTGAGGGATAACAGGAGTGAGTGGATACTGCTGGCTTTCCCATTCCAGAAGGAGGAGGGTAGTTCTGGCTTACCACATAGCTGACACTTTACAAGAGCACTAGGTATTACACCCAGTGGAAGCCTTTGGAGCTCCTGTTGTCAGAGTGTATTGTACTCTAAACTGAGGGTAGCTCAGCATGCAGAGGCATGCTTCTCCTGGAAAACAACAATTGTGGAGCTTGGAATGCTTGGTGATGGGATGATCCCTGGGAGGGTAGGCCACTATGCAGGATAAGTAAGCTGGCTCACTCTTTACAATCTAACTGTCTCAGAAAATGTAGGGCTGATGAGGATTTGTAGACAGGAATGAATGGACTGTAGGAATCTCTCCTCATAGGTTTATAGGAGGTGTTACTAGGCTAATGGCCCTAGGGTCTTTACAAGCCTAACCATGTTATACCCTTGTTTTCTAATTGACCTTGTTTATATGGTTGTTATTCTCAGAGCTAGTCTATGATCAGCACTGACTACCCCTGTCTATGAGGGACATAGGTGCCACCCCTGGGGTGAATTTATGGTGTCCTATTAAATTGTCTAGGTTGCACTTGAATAGGGTTATTGGGAGCTTGTTCCAGAGGAGTGGCAATCTCTGGGAAATATATCTCTCTGTCCAGCATGTTCTATTAATTCCACAGGCTAGGTTGAGATCCCTAGAGTGAGTGATTCTTGTACTATTTGATTTGCAGATATGCAGCAGAGACAAACTGCTCTGTAGAGCAGGCACAAGTCACCTCTGAGCAGCCTGTAGAATACAGAGTACAGTGGCAGGGCTTTCAGTCTTTCCATCTAAGTTATGTTTTGGAGGCCCTACATTTTTCTTGGAGAGAGACCTCTGTGGTCTGTCCAGCTGCTGCAGATGTCTGGTGAGGTACATGCAAATGGAGCATTATACTCTATCAGTGGTCTGAAGAGGGTCAAGTACAGAGGAGTTATAACATCCTTAATCTTGGATGCAATGTCCTTACTTATGAGATACGCAACATAGAAGGCTTTCCTTACCACTGTGCACATGTGGTGACCAAGGTTTAGATAGTGATCAACCTGTGTTCCCAAATCTCACACCACTGGGTTTGAAATTAGGGGGTGCTGTAAATACTGTAATTTGTAGGGGCTTCCTCTTTGCCAAAGAGGATAATAATGTACTTTTCTGCATTTAATTTTAGTCTGTGGCTTTGGTACCAATTGTTTGTCTGTGTTAGCCCCTTTTGTAGCATGTTAACATCATTTGAGGAGTCTGTGATTCACCAAGTTTGGAATCCTCAGTAAACTTGGTAAGCCACAGGTCATCTACTTTTGCTTGGACTTCCAATAAATAAATTCCAAATAGTAGTGGGCCCAGCAGAGATCCTTGTGGTATGCCACTGGTAACTGGTCTACTGGTAGAGTAGAGGTGGAATCCCCAATTTTGACAGTATGTATTATGTCGGTGAGCCAGTTGGCTACTCATCTATTGATGTATGGGTTAATCCCTATTTTTAATTTCTCCAAGTCTTTTAGGTTTCTAATACCATCACTGGAATGGACCCCATTCCTTAGTCAAGGTATGATGAAATTAGTATTGTTTCAATCTTTGAAGTCAGCCAGAAGTGCTCTTCGCAGGACCTACTATGTCCCAGTAATGATTCCTTCTGCAATTCGTATGGAGTTACATGTATTGGTAACATGTCTAAATATGATTGTAGATTCATTTTTATAAGACCCTTTGCTCCTACTACTATTGGAACTGTCTGGGTATTTTTCTTCCACATTGCTCTCGTTTCTGCCTGCAAATCCTGATATTTTATGACTTTTTGTCTTTCTGTGTGCAAGACACTATTGTCACTGGATGTAGCCATTTCATTGATCAGTGCTACTTTTGTCTTCATTTCATGGACCACTCTATCTGGTTTTCTCACATCTGTCTATTGAACTGTTGGTAATGGGTGATATCATGTGATGTAAACTTCGTCATTTTCTATGATGCTTTACGGCTCATGCTTCCCGTGTTTTTCAGCTACTTCAGTATTAAAATGTTTTCACAATCCCCAGTGCAACAGTCTTGCCACATTATTATACCTTTCAGTATACAGTCCTTCTGCCATTAGTATGTCACAACCAAGAACAAGGTGTGCAACTGTTTCCAGTTCTGTTTTACAAAACCTACATTAGTTTGTTTCTACCACATGTTCAATGGACTTTGCAAACCAAAGTGCACATAGTCCACTATCTTAGCAGAAAAAAGACAGAAACTCCACCCAAGGATGGCCAATCAACGAAATCCACAAGTGTTCCAATTAAAATGTAGTTCTTTAATATGAATAAAACTTCAACTTGAAAATAAAATGAAAAATAAAAAAGTTTGAGTACAGTTTTGAGCTTTTTTATTTTTCATTTTATTTTCAAGTCGAAGTTTTATTCGTATTAAAGGACTACATTTTAATTGGAACACTTGTGGATTTCGTTGATTGGCCATCCTTGGGTGGATTTTCTGTCTTTTTTCTGCTAATATTGACTGTTGTTGTGACAGACCACCTTTAGCATTTGGGAGTTATTTATTTATTAGTCCACTATCTTGGGTCGCGAATATTAACCTTTCGTCCTTTGGTTTGAATTTGCCTCTCCTTAACTATTCCTGCTTTCAGTCCTGAACAACATGTGGTTTTTCCAGGAGTTTTCTATACTTGCATCTATATTTATGCATTTTCCACATCTCTTGCCTTCTCATCTAATCCTTCACCTTATATTCTTTCTTTTGTTTTTTGGCACACTCAGTTGCTGCCTGATTTATATCTACTTCTGGTTTGATTTCCATTCCCGCTTGATGCCAATATGCTTCTACTAGACTAAGAAGGGACATCATCATATATTTATTCTCCTCACGTTTCAAAACTTTCACTTTGTTTGAGTCTTGTGAGGTCAGCAGATATGTATGCAGTCCCACGATTGCAGATCTATACATGTAATCAATTTCAAGGAGGCCATTACCTCCTTCAGAATGGGGAATATATATTCTTGGTATACATTGATATTTATAAATCATTTGATGAGAATGAAGCATCGTTATTGTTTTCCTGTCTATCCAACACCTTTTGGGGCCAGTCAATCACTCCAAATCTGTAAGTTAGGGCAGGAAGAGCAAACTGGTTTATAGCTTGAACTTTGTTTATAGATGTCAATGCTGTTTTCAGGATTAATTTAAGTCTTCTAAAATATTCCGTACTGAGTTTTGTTTTCATTTGTTCATGTTTTATTGTTAATCCTTCATCAATTCCCAAATATATATACACTTCCTCTTGCTCACGTTCTTTTATATCACATTCTTGTCCCAAACTGATGTTTTCTTGGTGCTGCAACTTTCCTGCTTTAAAGGTTGCTTTTGCACATTTATCATGACCAAATGACATTCTTATATCATCTGAAAAAGTTTTTTGACTACTTACAGTTGTGGTTTCAGTTCCTCATCTGATAAGCTATACAGTTTTAAATCATTGATAACGAGAAGATGAGAAGTCTTTATACTTTTTTCTTTCTGGGAGACAAATTATAGCCATGACCTAATCTGTTAAGCAGACAGCTTAATGGGGTAAGGGCAAGACAAAAGAGCAGTGGTAACAGGGAGTGATTTGCCACTGTTTCATGGTCTCTGTGATGTAGTTTATCAACATAGGTTGTATCTTATGCATATTTAAGCACTCTTTTTATGTATTAATGTGGGATACTGACACATGCTTTTTTGTATTCTGTCCATGCCATACTTAGATTCTTCCCCTTTTTGCAGTAGTCCACTATGATTTTATTTAACAACAAATTATCCTTTGTTCCATATGACTTTCTTTTATTACCCTTATGTTCTATTGCCATAACTGAGTTTTCTTCTAAATGACTATATACTCTCTAGTGTATAGTTTATACATCATTGAAAGGCAAGTTATTGGTCTATAGTTTTTAGGGGAGTTTGCAGGTTCACTCTTAAGTAGGAGCATTGTTTTTCCTGTTGTTAGCCAGGCTGGTGTCTGTTTGTGGTGCACATATAAATAGTTCTTACTCATGGCTAAATCTTCAGTAAGGATGTTAATACTTTTAGCCAGAACTTAGGTACTGCATCTGGGCCTGGAGTTTTCCAATTAGAAGCTTTTCTTAACTCTGTTTCAATCTCGGTAGCCATTACTTCATCCCATTTCATATCCTGTACATTTGAACTTCTTATTCTTTCTTTTATTTGTAGGCTGTTATGGTGCAGAAGTTCGCATTGTTGCCTCACAGCAAGAGGTTCTCCCGTTCGATTCTCGGATGGAGCGCCTTCTGTGTAGAATCTGCATGTCCTCCCCGTGGTTGAGTGATGTTAAAGACATGCAGGTAGGTGTGCGCATGAATGGGTGTGCCTTCTTTGAAGGTTGGGTGTCAGGCTGGCAACTTGGCACCGTAAAATCCACTGCCAATCATTAGCAGACCAGAATTCAGCTGTGGCTACCCCTAACCAGGAAAATCTAAAAGACTTTATTCGTTCTTTTATTTCTTCTATCCATTTAACATCTTTGCTATGTTCCACAGGATCTTCATAAATATTTCTCCAAAATGTATCTATTTCTTCTTTTTTTATGGCCTTTCAATTCCTTTTACCTTGTTTCCCAATTCTCTATAAAACTTTTTTGAGTCATTAATAAATTGCTTATTTTGTACTTTTCCTTTATATTTATCTATGTATCTTCTAAGTTTTTTTTTACCTGTGCTGATATTTTTAGTTTATTATTTGTGACAGTGCATGATAAATCCTGATCTGTTATAATAGTGTACATTGCTTTCACCATGTCTTTCTTTCTTTCTGAGTATTTTTGTTGATCTGTTCCCTTTTCCATATTCTTCTAACAGTGACATCTTTTGTCTTAATTGTTTTATAATTTTCTCTATTCGATACTTCCATGATGACATTTGATTTCTCCCAGTACTTTCCCTTTCTACCCTGTGCTTTTGTGGTAGGACTTTATCTGTTATTAATTTGGCTGCACAGCCCTAGCTTGGTGAGTTTCTCAATGATACCTGAGTGGATGATTATGTCACAAACCTTGGCTAAGTCAAGATAGGCAATATGTACTGTTTTTCCTTCATGCAGGGCTTTGGTGACATTCTCGAAGAAGTTCATCAGGTTCAATAAATATGATTTACCCTTAATAAAGCCAAACAGGGTAAGTTCAAGAGTTTGGAGCTCGCCTATGTCCTTGTTAATAAAGTCCATGATATGATGATTCTTTCTATGGCCTTACAGATAAGGCTGGTTAGGCTTATCGGTCTATAGTTCCCAGTGTCAGTTGATGGACCCCCTTTGTGCAAGGGGATTACTGTTGGTGTTCTCCACTCTGCTGGAACAAAAAGCCAGTTCTCAGGCTGAGGTTAAAGAAAGTGCCAAGTGGTTCCAGTAGGTCTTGTTTTAGAATGCTTAGTAAGCAGCCTGGGATGTTATCTGATCCCATAGAGGCCATGTCTTTGGCCTTGGAAAGTGCAGATATGACCTGCTCTTTGGAGATATTAGGTAGAGGACTGGTGTCAGGTATGCTGTATGGTTTGGCTAGTGGGGACAGCGGGGTGAAGTTTGCACATAATCTGTCAGCTAGCAGGTTGGTAATTTCCTCAGGTTCAGCATGAGAGGTACTGTCCACTATAAGTTTGGTACATCATTGGGCATTCCCTTTTAGATTTTGGATGTAGCTAAAGAATGCCTTATGATTATCCTTAGGTAGAGATGCTAATTTAGCTTTGTAACAAGATTTATAAAATGTTACAAGATATCTGATTTGCCTGTTCAAGCTGTGGAGGGTATTCTTCTTCTGCTGAGTAAGTTCCCTTTTCTTATTAGACATCAGTTTCTTCCTTTTGTTATTTAACCTATTTATACTTGAGGTCCACCAGCATGGCCTTTTTTTTGGGAGGACCTAGTTTTGATTTGGTCATGTACAGCTGAGTCTATACAGTTGTTTAGGTGGTTATACAGGGCATTTGTATACTCCTCTGCATAAGAATCATTGTTGCTGTGTTAGCAGGAGGTTTGAAACCTTTTATAGCATCATCTAGTAGGCAGTAGTTTGCTTTGGAGAAATATTTTAGTTGTTTTGCTCCTGTGGAGGTGTTAAGTCTAATCGTTACTTTGAACAAGATAAATTTATGGTCTGAACTTACCAGGGAGGGCAATACACAGGGGCAATGCAGTGACCACCCCATGTTGGTGAGTACTAAGTCTAGGCCATTTGAGCCCCTTGTGAGGGTGCATACTTGCTGTTTCAGGGCATTTATATTAACAAAGTCCAGGAACCTCAGGGCAAGCATGTTTGTGCTCATGTATGTTGCCCAATTGATGGAAGGATAGTTGAAATCCCCCATGACCAGTATAGTGAGTGACTGTAGTAAGTCCAGGTAGGTGGTATGCTTCTCTTTGTTCATGATGGGAGACCTGCAGCTAGCAATGATGTGGTAGGGTTTTTTACCTATATTTAGTTGAACCTGGAGAAGCTCAAGAGAGTCAAACTATTTAACCAGTCTCGAGGTGTATTTGGCTTTAATGAAGATGGATACACTTCCATGTTTGGTTCTTTCACATTCATTTTGGGGTGTGAATGTGTGGAAGACATTGTAGCCTTGCACAGCTGGGGTGCTCTCTGTGGCCTTTAACCATGTCTCAGTGACTGCACAGACAGCATATTTCAAGGTGAGGAGTGCTTCCATGGAGTGTAGTTTCCTGTTTAGGCTCCTAGCATTAAGCAGCATAACTTTGAGTTTGTCTCGAGTGGATTTTTTTACATTGGAAATGTTTTGACATTGCCTAAAAAAGGCACTATGGGGGAGGCAAGTGCCTTTGCCAGTATCCAAAAGCCTAGAGGAGACAGGTGAAGACCATCTCTGGCAAAGCAGGGTGGTCTGTCAACCATGTTTTCTCAGGATGACAGATACTGGCTCCCCTGGATTGACACCAGAAGGTAAGTCAATTTTTGACGTCAATCATTTTTTTGTCTATATTATGGCATCATCCTGGGTGTCTCCTAGCAGGGTACTGTGTGGTTCTCCTAAATGATTGAACCAACTGGGTGCAGATGTGAAACCATTCTACTTCCTGTGTTGACAGGGTGCAATAAAATAACTAGGCTTCATAATATAATCACCCTAGAGACTTCTACCCTTTGAGAGGTAAATGTCTTTTACCTTGTATATAATTTCTTTTTTTTTCAAAATGTTTTTATTCATTTTATAGCACAATAACTTAACAGTATAGTAACAAGAAAAAAAAACTATATACAATGTCCAAAGTAATTACAAAAGCAATATACACTGAATGCTTAATATTTCTCTAACAGATTAGACAGTATTGTCCAAGCAATTAAATGATGAGTTATGTTGTTAGTCCTTGCTTTTATAGTAGCAATCTTATTCTTACAAATGTATTTCACAAGATTAATAAACTCAATTTTAAAGACAGAAGTACATTGTGATTTCCAAATTTTAGTAACAGTTTTAATTGCTACAGAGAGGATAGACCATAGTAAAAATGTTTCTTTTTTAGGAATGACTTCAGGAACAGGAACATTGAAAAGGAAAAAGGAGCCAGAAATTATACAGCTGTCATTCCATAGTGCTTTACAAAGATATTTAAAGTCTAACCAAAATGGGGAAATTATTTTGCAATTAACAACCATATGTATCCAGTCAGCATCAGGGTGTCCACATCTCCAGCATTTCATTTCATCTTTCTTGTACGTTATTGCTAGTCTATGTGGGGTAAAAAAAACATCTGTGTAAAAATTTCCATGTGCAAGAACAGGGAAGATGTGGATTCCTTCACTGAGTGTAAACAAAGTTTTTTATCTTTTTTCTGAAAATACTTGTTTGCAAACTGTATCTGCTGATCAAATAGTCCACAGAACTTCTTTGTATTAGCTGAGAAAAATTGATTCCAATATAATAGGTTACCCTTCTTAAATTCTAACATTTTCTGAGTATCAAAAGATATCAAACATTTATTTGTGTAGACAATAGGAAACATAATTATAAATAAATTCTTAATTAATTGATCAGAAAATATAAGCTTTTTGAACAACAGCAATATTTGGTTTGTTAGAGGTGTAAGAATGTCCTTTTACTTTGAATGTATATTTTTAAAATCCATATAAAGATTTATTTTTATTTATTTATTTTTTTTACATTTGTTGACCAGGATAGTCCGACTGGATAAATGTCCATTTTCAGCGGAGGCCCGGTGAGAAAAGCTCCAAAGGTATACATATACAATCATTACAATGTCATGTAGAACAGGAGTAATCATTACATAATACAAATATAACACATTTTACAGTTTAGTTAAATTTATGGAAATATACCACATTTTAGAGTACATTTAAATTTGTACAGTCTAACAATCTTCTAAACTGTTTTAACAAAGATATTTGAGTGCCACTTACAGACGTAGGATAGATACACCGGTATGCATAAAGATTTAGTCAGGCTTGGAGCAGGAACATATCCATTGAGACCTGAAATACTCCTTGAGAGTTATTTTAAATTGAGATAGGGTGATATCCAGGGTAATGTTAGCAGGAAGGGAATTCCAAATGTTGCCAGCAGAGTTGGCGAACAGGGAGTCACCAGCTGAGTTGTTGGATTTGATGGTTTACACTAATAGTCTGTTAGATGACCAGAGTGATCTGGAGTTGGAGTGAAGGTAGATGATGTTTTTCAGGGCATGTATGTTATCTGGTTGGTTAAGTGCTTTGTGAGCAACAATGAGGAGATTATACTGAATCTGCCTGGGTAGCTCTAGCCATCCGAGATAATTTAGACTTTTACAATGATGTGTTCTATAGGGTAGACCAGCTGCAAATCTAGCTATGCTATTATAGCAGGTTAAAAGTTTATTAAGATCAGATTTATTTAGGTTGGCTAGTAAAGGGGAAGCATAGTAGAGTGTAGAGAGTAGATGGAAGCAGACAATGGAGGTCCTTTATCCTATAAAGTGAGCCCAATTTTCTGTTAATGGTTTTGATTGTTTTGTTGTCGTGCACATCAAACTTAAGACTGCTGTCTATAATAACTCCTAGCAGTTTTGTATGGGCATCTGGAGAGATAATGGTACCATTATTAGCCTTAATGGAGAGAGATAACACAGTGGATCTTTGAGTGGCGGTGAAAAGTAGGAGCTTTGTTTTATTAGGATTTAGAATCAGGCAGCAAGTGGTAAGCCAGTTCTCTACTAGGTTGAAAGCAATATGACTTATTGATAGCAGCTCTATTTGCGAGGTGCCAGTGCAGATCAATGTTGAGTCATCTGCATATTGAATGCAGATGGCTTCAGGAATTACAGTGTGGAGGTCATTGATAAAAATGGAAAACAGAAGTGGTCCCAAGACAGATCCCTGTGGGACACTTAGAGTGTTGAGTAGGGGGTTTGAGAGTTTGTTCTGCCATAAGACAGATTGTTGTCTATTGTGCAGGTAGGATTCAAACCATCAGAGAGGGTGACCTAGGGAGATTGTTGCCAGGGTGTTGATGAGAAGATGGTGGTTAACCACATCAAAAACCTTTGACAGGTCCAAGAAAAGGGCTGAAGATAGCTTGTTCTTGCTCCTGTTATAGTTTATTGGATTAAAGAAGGTGAGGAGAGCTGTGGTTGTACTATGATATGGTCTGAAGCCATACTGGGAGTTAGCCAGTAGGTTGTTTTGGGTTAGAAAGTTCAGGATTTGTTTATGGATGCATTTCTCCGTTATTTATGCCAGAGGTGATAAGTTAGCTATGGGTCTATAATTGGATAACTCAGTAGAGTTACCACCTTTATGGAGGTGTATGACATGAGAGATTATACAGATAGAGGGGACTGAAGCTTCTGATATGGACCGATTGATTAGAATGGAAACAGGGTATGCTATGGTATCAGCAGCTTTTTGCAAATATTTGGCTGGGAGAAGGTCTGCAGCTAGGGTAGTAGGGTTTACTTTTTTGAGTAGTGAACAAATGAAAGATGTAGAGACTGGCTGGAAGCTAAAGGAGGGCTGGGAACTGGGAGTACTATCCAGTGGGTTAGAGGAGTTAAGAGGTATTTGGCTTGCAAAGGCTTGAATGGTTTCAGTAAATAAATTATTAAAGGTGTTAGCAACATCCTCTAGTAGTTTATCGGTTGAGGCTGAGCGAGGTAGAGTGGTGGTTTGTCCTGGGTGCAGTAATTTATTTATCCCTGCCCAGAATTTTTGGGGGTTATTTTGGTTCCCTTGTTGAAGATGGAGGTAGTAGTTTTTTTATCTAATAGAATAGCTTGTTTTGTCTCATTTTGTAGTTGTCTAAATTTGGTTTGATTTATAGGGTCTTTGGTAGCATGCCATGTTGCCCATGCCTTATTTCTGACTATGATTTTTGTTTTAGTTTCTTTAGATAGGCATGGGACAGCTTTTGTTTTTACCCTCATGGAATGAGCGGGAGCATGAAAATCGAGGACGGTGAGGAATTTATTGTTAAAATGGGAGACAGCTTCATATAGGGGCAGGTGCTTTAGGGCAGTCCAGTTGCATGCAAGTAAGTTCATCGAGACACTTGATAGGATTGAAGATTTTACTATTTCTTATTGTTCTGTAGATAGGCTGCTGGGAGTAATTAGATTTGTGTTTGCAGATAAAGATAAGAAAGTGGTCGCTGAGGTAATCAGGGATGGCCCCCGAAGAATACATTTGGGGTGGCTATTGATTAGTATCCAACCTAGTATATTATCTTTTTGGTTAAGTTTTCCTATCCTGGTGGGGGTGGATATGACCTGTGTGAATCTATACAGTTTACATGGGTGGTAGGAGATTGAGAGGAATAAGTGTTCGAGTCAGTGTTAATGTCTCCTAGTACAATGGTTTCTTGTGGATAGTTACTAGCTAACCATTGAAGGATGTCTTCTAGGGAAATGGTATTATTCCCTGGTAGAATATACACACAGACTATATTTATGCTTTTGTTTTTGTTAATTTGGAGCTTGGTAGTGATGATTTCTGCCTTATTGACCTGGGGTGGTTGACTGGGGTCTAAGTTAACATTTAGTGTAGATTTGAAGAGTACAGCTACCCCCTCCCTTCCTGGTGGAGTGATCAAGTCAAAATATATTATACCCATGTGGTAGTATTTTATTATCTGAGGTTGATGGTTTCAACCAGGTTTCAGTTAGGCATAGAATATCATGGGGATGGAGTAGTAGGAGGACATGCAGATTGTGTACTTTGTTATTTATGCTATGTATATTTAGTTGGCAGATCAGGAGTTGAGTTGGGGGCCTTATTATTTGATAGTGATATAACTGGGTTAGTTGTAGTGGAAGTTCCCATATCTAAGGTGGCAGGGGCAGGGTTTGGATGAACATCTCCATCCATTGCTAGGTTATTGTGTATAGTTGCTATAACTTTCAGGATTTTGTTTATACATTTTTGATAGCATTTAGATTTTAAGCTGATGTATCTGGGTCTAATATGCAGATAGTGTTTTGTGGTTAAGGAGTTGGTAATAGTTGTAATTAGTGGGTAGCCTGTGTTATTAGATACATCAGGGCTAGTTTGACATTTTGGGTGGTGAAATCCTAGGTAGGACTGATTTTCATAAATGGAGAGGAAATATAGAAATAGCATGAGGGATAGCAGAGAGAATAGTGACATTGCTTTGTATGGTAACATGGTTGGAGGCTATATTGATGTTATAGGCCTAGGGCCCTCAGGATCTTAAGGTTGGATATTTGCTACTGGGGGAGGGGTGGGGGCTGGAGTAGTGTACACAGTACAGTACTGATTGATCTTTATAGGAAAAGGTACAATACTAACTGGTATGGATAGGAAAAGGAGGGGTGGAAATGGGATGTGTTAGGATGAGTAGGGGATTACTGATTGGTTCAGCATGAAGGGGAGTGGCATAGAGGCTATAAAGCTAGACACAGTGGGGGCAGGTGGAAATTGGGGGCAGTGAGGGGTGCGGAGCAAGCCTGAGTGCAGGGAGGGTGAGCTGATCAGGGCTTAACCACACACAAGAAACCTGCAAGTAAGTAATTAATTCTGCTTAGGTTTAACAGGACAGGCTCTGAATGAATAAAAGTACTGTATAAATTGTAAGTCCGAGGTTTTCTTTTAACCTTGTTTTACTTACAATTTTTTTATTTAATTTTGGGGAAGTCTCTTTAATTTTCTTCCAATTTCGTAGATAAAAATATCTGGGAAGTGTAGTTTTAGGGGTTGGTACTATAGATGGGGTTAGGGAATATATAGACCCAGGTCCGCAAATGTAAGATGCACAGATAGTTTCAGATGAATAATAACCTTAGCAGGGCTTTTAGCTGGTGGGCAGCTTATAACAGGTTTTCTGAGTAATTCAGTAGGGCAGTGTCCTGTTGTAAGCCTTGTAGGACTGCTTGTTTAGAGGGATGGTTTATGCTGGGAAAGATAGTTTAAATTTAATTAGCACATATTTAGGGCTCAAACAGTAACACTATGTGCAGGGGAACAAAGCAATTACATCCGCAATACAACTGTTTTCCCTATATTATTCTTTTTAGGTATAAGATATCTGCTTTCCTGATGTACCTACTGTATTACATAACAGATGCAGGTACTAGAGTACTTATTTATATATAAGCAGGAGAGCCTCTAGTCTATTAATTTTACTGTGTGTTTTTACTGTTATAAGCTAATTAAGTCCCTCTGAGCAACAAGCCTCACAATCAGTATACTGTAGCTTCTAAAATACACAGACCACAGCTTTTGGCCATCCATAACATTTTAAACGTACTCAGCAGGTTCTCTATGTAATACCATAACACTTAGTGGTTATACTAGTTTAAAAGTCACTAAAACAGCATAATTTAGCTTCTAAACTGCAGACCAATGTGTTTGGCCTGTAAGGAATGTAATCCACAAGTTCAGTAAAGTTTAAACATTCAAAGTGAGGTTGTACTAGCTTTACAGCCACTAATTCAGTATTCTGTAGCAACAGAGTCAATATCACTATGTTGCAATCTTAGTAGACTCTAGGCAACATTCATTAGCAAGTATGTATCCAGGCTAGCTAGCTTAATACAGAAAAACAGCTCACCAGAGCTGAATGGCACTAACACTTAAGCATTCTATTACACTTTATACATTTCTGTGTGACAAAAAGACAGTAGTAGCATAAAAACGTGTAGAAATGCTGAAATTCACAAGGGTAAATACACAAATATAGCTTAAAATATTAAGCACATACCACGAGGGTGAGGGCTGCTGACTGGGTCTAGGAGCACTGATTTTTAAAAGATGGCTGGTTCAGAGGTATATTTCAAACCTCGCTTACGTAGTTGTGCATGGGGAGGGGATCCCAGGTATAATAGGATTGCGGGGCTTAACCACACATGAGAAACCTGCAAGTAAGTAATTAATTCTGCTTAGGTTTAACACGATAGGCTCTGAATGAATAAAAGTACTGTATGAATTGTAAGTCAGGAGTTTTCTTTTAACCTTGTTTTACTTACAATTTTTTTATTTAATTTTGGGGAAGTCTCTTTAATTTTCTTCCAATTTTGTAGGTAAAAATATTGGGGAAGTGTGGTTTTAGGGGTTAGTACTATAGATGGGGCTAGGGAATAGTGCTATAGACCCAGGTCAGCAAATGTAAGATGCACAGATAGTTTCAGATGAATAATAAGCTTAGTAGGGCTTTTAACCAGTGGGCAGCTTAGAACAGGTTTTCTGAGTAATTCAGTAGGGCAGCATCCTTCTGTTGTAAGCCTTGTAGGACTGCTTGTTTAGGGGGATGGTTTCTTAGCAGGACTTTTAACCGGTGGGCAGCTTAGGTTTTCTGAGATGTTTGTATGTATTTGAGTATATGGCTCAAGCAATATCGTATTACTATCAAGAAGTAAGGTTTCATATATTGATTTCCAATCTGATGTATAAGAAGCATTATTCCAAAGCAATGTTAATAAATGCAGAGTTTAACTTGTTGTGTCTTTCGGCTTTTCCCGGTTAGGGGTCGCCACAACGGAACTCCGGTCCGCTAA
This sequence comes from Protopterus annectens, assembly GCF_019279795.1. NCBI lineage: Eukaryota > Metazoa > Chordata > Ceratodontiformes > Protopteridae > Protopterus > Protopterus annectens. The sequence goes on from NC_056745.1 coordinate 1,260,622,832, forward strand.
TGATTGGTAGTTGATTTTTACATACCAAGTTACCAGCCTTGACGTACAACCTTCAACGAAGGTACGCCCATTCACACATGTCATCATGCAGTAGACGCTCTAACAGAGAATCGAACCAGACAGCGTCTTACTGCGAGGTGACAATGCTACCGCAGCACCACCACCGCGGGTTTTCCTCCAGAGTTTAACTAAAAATCAATATTTGGAAAGCCTATACCGCCTTCATCCCAGCTTGTGGTATGCCAGAAAAGAGAAATTCTTGTTTTGTTTGGATACCAAAGGAAGGTGAGTAATAAGTTATTAGTTTTCTGTTTAATTTTGACAGGTGGGGGAATTATTAGAGCTTGGTCAGTGAATAAGATTTTAGGTAACAATATCATTTTGATTAAAGTTAGTATGTCTTTAAATGTGAAGAAGAGTCAGTTCCAACTGTCAGTTAGAATTGTAATTGAGTTCATAAGTTGTTAATTAGATGTGAGTGATTTTTTATAATTAGATTCAATACTGATACCTAGATATTTAATATGCGTGCCTTCATAGTTTATGTTGCTTTTTTATCTAAGATTCATGGTAACATTTTTATTCACTAGAAGTGCCTGAGTTTTGTTGTGATTGAATTTTAGACCAGAGATGATTGCAAAGAAATCTATTTTATGCAAAAGGTGATCATTTTCAATTTCATTACAAGTTATTAGTAGGTCATCAGCAAACAGTTGTATTTTGGGGATAATTTGTCTGACACCTCATATCCTTTAATGCTCTCATTATTTCTAAAATAATTTGCAAGAAGCTCAACAGCTAGAGCAAACAGTAATGGGAAGAAGGGGCACCACTATTTAGTAGCTGTTAATATTTCAAATGGACTAGATAGATAAGATCCAATCTTTACATAGGCTACAGACTTTTCATATAATTTTTTAATTAATCCTATAAAGTTTGGGGAGAAATTGTATTTTTGCAGAGCTTTAAACAGATATGGCCAAATTAGGGAGCCGAAAGCTTTATCTATATCAAGGTTTAAAATATAAATCTCATTTGTTTGCTTGCTAAGTCTATTAAGGACAGTAATCTAATCACATTGTCTTGTACCTTTTTGTTTTTGATAAACCAGGTTTGGTTTCATGATTAAGACTGAAAGAATATTATTTAATCTGTCTGCTAAGATAGACATGACTGTTTTGTAATCAATGTTAAACAAAGAAAATGGCCTGTATGATGTGCAAAGGTTGGACTGTTTATTTGGTTTTAAGATGGGACAGGTGATAGAATATTTCGGGTCTATATTATAACATCGAAGTGTCAAAACTTTGAATGTTATAACATCAAACCCAAAACCATGAAAGCTGAAAACTCCAACAACTGAGAACAGTGATTTTTTTCCCTGGGAAAAAATTGCTGTTCCAGTACAAATCACGAAACACACAAACACGGCAAACTATTTCTAATGTGGGGGCTTCATCCCCCACATCCCCCAATGTGGGGAGCTGTGCCCCCACCCCCTACTTAAATATACCAACTCAGAGATCGCACCACAGTGGAGGAAATAGCAAAACCTCGGAAACAGCCCACCAAATTCTTTCCCTGGGAAAGAAATCGGTGTTCTGCGGCTTCGATATTGTCAGTCTTCAAGATTTTTGGTTCAATGTTATAACATTCGAAGTTTTGACACTTCTATGTTATAATATAGACCCAATATTTCCATGAGGGAGGGATGTTTGCTGTAGTTTTAACTTCTTGGAATGCACTGAGTAACATTTTTAAGATGTTATCAGGTAAGAGTTTGTAAAATTCCGGAATTAGACCATCCAGCCCTGGTGCCTTTTTTTTCTTAAGATTTTTTATTTGTTACTTTCATTGTTTAGAGGGGAAGGGTTTATCTGTGTTATTAATACTGTATTTGGATAGCTTCTTTTGAGTATTATTAGCAAGAAAGTTGTCTATACTTTTATCACTTGTTGATAAATTATTATTATTAATATTCTTGTAATGGTTTTTAAAACATAATTTTGTTTAGATCTGTGACTTTGAATATTTCTAGTGTGTGTTATTACTTTTATATGATTTTTTTTCATTTAAATATTTAGATCTAATCACAATCTTGTGTGTACTCTTGGGATTAATTGAGTAGGATTATAATCTGATTTTTTTTCCAGATTTATTGATATTTTATGCTGCGTAATATCCTGATATTCCTTGTTCCATTTACATATGTCAGCAAATCCAGATTTGTCATTTGCTGTAAGTTTAAGTTTTAGTTCATCAATTTCTTTTTGTATGTCTACCATTTTTTATCCCACTCTTTCTGTTTATTTATATACCAACTTTTGACTTTACCATGTAAGACTATCTTTAAAGTGTGTCATAGGATAATATCTGAAACATCTCCATTATTACTGATGTCTAGGTAAAGCTTTATTTCATCTAGAAACCATTCTTTAAATCCTTGTACTGTTGCTAGATAAGCAGGTAGTATTTGGCAGAAGTTTAAGGGGTCAGTATTAAGTGTTATATTGAAGGTGATATCAATGTGGTCAGTCATAAGGCATGATGTCAGCACTACATTATCAATTTTGGCCAGTAAAGAACTAATTACAAAGACTTTGTCTATGTTGGTCTGTGTGCCAAATCTATAAGAGTAGTGAGAATATTTCAGGGAGGATAATATTTTGTACCATCAATGTCAATTAGGTTTCTGTCTTTTATATAATTGTTCAAGTGCTTGGCAACTGTGGAAACTTCTTGAAGGGCTTAGAGCTTGTAGTATCAGTGGAGGATAAGATACAATTAAAATCACCTAATAGTATTTCACCTTTAGACTTTAATGTTATGGTGTCTAAATGTTTTTCACAGTTTTAGTCCCAATACCCAGTATCCAGTAGATGTTTGCAAAAGTGTACATCTTTTTATCTAGTTTTAGTATGACTAAAGCAAGCTTACCATCAATGTTTAAGTATGAGTCAACTATTTCTGGAATTTTCATTGATTTTCTGTGTAAAATGAGGACACCGCTTCACTTGTGGTTGTAGTTTGAACTTACCAAAATATTGTAATCCTTAAAGGTTAATTTGTTTAGATATTCTGTTACTAAGTGAGATTCCTGAATGAATGCAAAATCTGCTTTATGTAGGATTAAATATTTATTGACACTACTCCTTTTCATGGGGTTGTCCAACACATTGACATTAACAGATATAATGTTAAATATTATCATTTGATGGAGACTTCTATTATAAGTAAACCTGAAAAGTGCTTTCCTTGATTCATTAAGACAAATACATTTTTAAACTGTTATGGACAGTTTAAAAACTCTAAATTTAAAAACAATAAAACAGTATATTTTAACAACCTTCTGCAGGGATAAACTAAATCCAGGCTTACTTTATCTCTCATAGAAGCCACAAACTAACCCTGTCATGACATCTAGTGGGAATTCCTAGCTACTGCAGGTTAATTGCAAACAGAAGGGAAACTGCATGTACATTAAAACATACAAAAGGAAAAATTTGATTTATTATACCATGTATGCATGAACTAAGAACATGAAGCTCTATACAATTTCTTAATTTTTTTTATCTAAACAGACTAAGATAAATTGATTAATCCTAATAATTATTTGTTACTATGAGTAAATACAGGACTATAATGTCATTAAAGCAGACAGGAAAAAAGATGCATTTAAAACTGTCGGAAACATATTTGTAATTCTTATTTAAATATAAATGTAATTCAGATTAAATAAATCACTATTTACAGTAAAACATATGCTTATAAGACTTTTTAGATAAGAATAATTGCTAAATGAATGAAAACAGAGTTCAAATGATCATTCTTGAATTGGAAAGGCTGTTAGAGTTCAAGTGAGGAAAAACAGGTTCAAAGGTCACGCCTACTTCCTGAAAGACAGGACAGATTGTTTCTCATGAGTCTGGGAGATAACTGAAGCCTTTAGAAGCTTGAGCTTGTCACAAAAGTTGCCAAAATCCCATCAAAAAAGTAAGTAGGCAGGAATTTTCTAGTGAAGTGAAGCTTTTAAGCATAACTTGTAAAATGATGAATAGTTAAAATAAAGGTTCCGAAATTACCAACCATACACAGCTATAGGGTATATTAGCCAAATGGAGCACATTACAGAAGTCCAGTTAAGTAGTAAATGTATATATAATAATAAAATGTCATCACTTTCTTTTTAAATACTTAACCATAACACAGTAAGCATATCTCTCTCCCACAGTGATTAAATACTATGACACTAGGAATAAAACAGAAAAGGAAGGCACATATGTGAAGAAATAAATATAGGATATACTGTATATATATATATATATATATATATATATATATATATATATATATATATATATATATATATATATATATATATATATGAAATGTGATTGATTTTATGCCATTTCACCAGTGCTATGCCATGTATATAAAGAGATAAAAGTATAAAATAATAGTTTGCAGTTGGATAAGATTTTGATTTACTCGAATTTTGAGTACTATATATTATTTATAAAGTTAGCATTGTTGTGGAAAAGATAATAAGAGAGAAAAAATTTACATTACCTTCAGGGTATGATTCCACATTATTTAGAAGGGAGAAAACAAAAACCTGCATGAAATATGAAGTTATGTATTATCATTTCTCTCTGGGATGTTTTCTTTAATAGTCCACTCATTATTTGAAGCTTGTCTTTTTAAGTTCATTGAAGAATCAATGGTTTTAGGTCGACTTGAAAGGTTCTTTTTTGGAAAAATGTGGATGCTTCTTTGAGAGAGTCAAAAGTTTTCTTTCCTTCTGTCAGGGATAGTCTTATTCTTGCTGGAAATATAAGTCATGCTTTGACTCCTTCCTGTTTTAAAGATTTTATTAGAGGGACACATGCTCTTCTTTTGGGCATTACAAGAGGTGAATAGTCATTGTTAAACCTGATAGTTTGTTCACCAATTTCTAATGGATCAAGGGACCAGACAGTTCTTAAAGCAATGTCTTTGTCTTGTCTTGAGTGGAGATACATTTTACAATTATAGATCTTGACTGTTTTTACTGGATACAGAAGTTGTAGTTAAAGACCTGTGTGCCCTTTCTATCCCAAAGGATAGTGCTTCAGGTAGGATTAGGGTTTTAGGAATCCAAGAAGTCAGGAAATTGATCATTTTGTCTCCCTCCATCTGCTCCGGGATGCCATAGATTCTTATATTGTTTCTCCTGGTTCTATTCTCAGTGTTGTCTATCTTTTTAATGAATCTGGTATTTTCTTGAAGAAGAAAGTCTATGTTTTTCTCTCTTTCTATTAACCTTTAGCCTATATCTGTTACAGAATCTTCTAAAGCAGCAATCTGGGCATTTTATTAAAGAGTTCATTTAATAAGGTTATTTGTTTGGTGGTATCCTCTTTTATATTGTCCACTTTTAAGTTTAATTTATCTATTTTACCCACTAAGTGTTGAACTGTAGTAAGGATTGCCTGCATTTCTTTCCTCATTGGAGTTTCTTGTTGAGAAAACTTGGAGCTGCTCATCTTCCTTTGTGAATGTGGTTTCAATATCTCCTCTATTTGCAGGTTTGACAGAAAAAATATGAAAATTTTAGCTTAAAAATTACACCAACTTGTAGCTTACAACTTCCAGAATCTGATGTTAGTATTTTCAGGTCTTGGTTGGTAAAATTAAATAAAAAATCCTGTCAGGAAAAATGAAGACTGCAGAGCTCAAAAACACTGCTGCTTTCAGTTTTCCACCCAAGCCATGCCCCACATTGTGTATAATTTCAATAAAGCAACCCTATCAATACATCCAGCTAAGAGTGTTAAGAGAATTAAGAACCAGTGAGTTCCAGTTCTGAAACATAATGCGCTACATAATGCAAAGAAATTTGTTAGTCACCATGTTTTAATTTGTGTAGTGGCCTAAACACTGAAAAAAAATTATGTGCAAGCTATATGAATCATAACTTCCTGTGCAGTATTTACAAACTGAAAGTAAAGGATTAGAGGCCACTATTTGTGCCATTTTTTTAAAAAAACTCACCAAGTGTCAAAATACTGATTGTGGTTTTATTTTTTAAACATGAACTATGCAAAATTAATATGTGGTTCATATATGAGCTCAATTTATATCAAAAGGAACAAGCATAGTTAAATATTGATATGTCAGGATTTGACTACCATTTATTACATTTACCACCTTATATTAATATGAAACATATACATTATGAGCATAAGTAGCATCCTTATCCCCCTTTTTGTGCCAAATGCCAGAGATAGAATGTAGCAGTTGTCCTATGTCTTATTTACCATTACTTTGCTGTTGTGCTCCTCAGAAGTCTACAGTGTGCCTGTTCTCTTTTAACATTTTCATCTCTTGAATATTCTCATGCTTGCATTTTGGTTGTTGGCATCTCCACTGAAAATATCTGCAGTGGAAACTGCTTTGCCTACTTCCTTTCCAGTGGCCTTTTCTGATGTTGTCACCGATGTGATTCAGGGTGCCATAATGTTGCCACCTTCTAATTCAGCAGGTGAGGTTAGGCCATTCATAAAGCAACAGCTGCAGAGACAATCACAATAGTGATTACTGATAGCAGTATTAACTTTGATTTTTATATAAGAAATGCACATGTATGTAGGGCACAAATACAATACAGGGTTAGTTGTGCAGTTACAGTTCACATTGGAGTTGTAGTTAATTATGCAGTTAAGGTAAATTTACAGTTGTTTAGGTTTTTTTTGTATTTATTTGATTATTGTTAAAGGTGAGGAAAACATGCATACTGTGGAAGTGAAGATTAGTTTTATGGTCATTATCATATTGAGGGTTATGATTACAATTAATAAAGCTTGCCATGTGTAGTCATGTTTAAAGTCTGTAGCTAGATATAAGATTAAGGGGCAGATTCAATAAAGCCTTCACTAAGTGCACACATAGTGTATATGATATGTATTCAATAAAAATCTTATCACATTTTTGTGCTTTCTACTCACTCAGAAAGATTACACTAAGTGTACATGCTGGGTGAGGGACTGGAACTGCTGTCATATCAAGTTTCATCAAAAAGTACAATAAGGCCTATACATGTACTGCATTTACTAAGGTAAGGATTTTTTCTTCCTATGGCACTCAGAATGCATGTGTAAAAAATGGAAACTATTAAGCCATGGATATATGATGAAAGTGTATCACATGGTTATAGCATATTACATATATAAGTGATTACATTTTTCACATAGTAGATAAGAAATGTACAGACCTGATTCTGACTGGTTCGTTCTTGTGGACACTCTGTAGCATGGCTTGTAGGCAGGAGGGAGGGAGAGTAATGCAAAATTAGAGTTTTTCAAGTTATTAATTCATACAGTAATTCTTCTCTTTCCTTTCATTTAGATTGAACTTAACTGATGTCATTTTGTGTGTGTGTGTGTGTGTGTGTGTGTGTGTGTGTGTGTGTGTGTGTGTGTGTGTCTGTGAGAGAGAGTATGTATGTGTGTTTGTAGAACTGCATAGCTGTGTCTCTTCTGGTATCTAACTAAACATGTAACAAACCACCCTGCTATCCATCTGTTTGTCATGTTTGCTAATAAGACACTACAGGTAAAACAATAAATAGCTGATGCTAGGGCACCTGTAAATTCAACAGAATTAGTTGAGGTGCCTCAAGGGTTCAAATGAAACTGCATAACAACACAATAAAAATAATTAATTCAGTAAGCACAATAAAAAAGGAGTTTGAAATAATAAAATATACACTGTGATAAAATATAGACATTCAAAATGCACTCAGCCTACATGAATTTCAGGAAAAATGAATCTCAACAAGCTAAGCTAGGCATTCAGGCATATGGTAAATAATTGATGAATGCTTCTTTCACTGATATGAAGCAAGATTTCTCTGCAAACATATAAGAAGGTACTTTATATGCAGCACACAAATGATGGCTGGTGCTTAGCAAAGCATTCTTAGACTTAGTTTGAAATACAGCTGCAGGATTTTCTGTTGCTTCTTTTTTAAGATAATTTATGCAACATTCTTAATGTTAGAAATATATATTTATATGCTAATCCTTCTCACTATTCAAATGAAAAGTTAACTGCTGGTAAAAGCATTTCTCATAATTACATCAGAGCAGCTATTATGTTCTTGCTAGCAGGAACTTTTGTCCATTTCAATAAAACACTGCTGTTTTTCATGGTTTTATGATCTAGAAAAAAATAAAATGTACATGCAACTTTAAAGTATGCGATGTAAGATAATGCAGAACAGAAATGCTGTTTTGAGCACCCTGCATAATACATATAGGATAACTGATGTGATATGTGTTTTTGACACAGGTGAGAAGAAATTCACTTCAAGAGCAAAGTGAAGTGAAGCTTGAGAGATGAATCTTGAGATTCCTATTTTCAACACATATCAAATAGTAACTAAAGTATCATGGTCACACTTCTTAGTAATACATGGAATTTCAATTGATCCAATGTATTTGTAGTTACAAAGGAAAAAGTTCCAGAAGTGCAAAGTGCTTTACAGCTTCAAACATTTAATTAATGTGTGTGTGCGTTTGTGTGTGCCATATATGAAATTAATCAAGTAGCTTATTATAGCCCTGAATGCAAATTCTGGTGCTCCACAACCACCAGGTTGCCATCTGCCGATTGTGTTCCCTGATAACTTGCAACTGGGTGGCTGTCCCCTTCTCCCAGCCCTAGCTATATCTCTGTCAAATGTGGCCTGGAACTGATATCCAGGCCAATACTGTTTCTTGCCTGATGCTTGTTGATTACTGGGAAACACTTGAGTTTCCTGTGATCAAAATAGATAACATAGTTATTCAAAATGGATGGATGGAGGATTTTGGGATTTCTGCACATATGGACTCTAAAATGGAAGGGGGTGGTATTGCCTTGGAATGACTAGATGAGAACAAATGATGAGAAATGAGTAGGTAAAGTAATACCTACAGAATTGGAGGGGGGGGGGTCAGTGAACTTTGAAGATTTATGGCCTACGCTCCTTATGAGTTGCTGCATTTATTGTTAAAGGAACTGGAAGGCATGGGAAGTAAGCTAGTGACAGAGCTCTATGCTACATCATAGGGTAGTAGCTATGTTTTTTTTTTTTTATCCAGAAATCAGCTGAAGAACTACAGTCTTAACTCATCACTTAAACTGTAATGGAAACATAGAGGACAGGCATCTCCCAGAGTTTAAAGAAACACACAACACCACACCAGAAAAAATGTAAAGTTCTTCACTGATATCTCCGGTACCTCGCCTTACGCCTTCAAGGAATACATTTTTACACCAAGCAGCATCCAGTTATATAATTCAAATCCCCAATGTGACAATCAAGCAATGAAGAAATGATCCCGTTCTTAAAGGGCCAATACATATAGACAAAGACAATTGACATTTTCAAATACATATGTTATTTATTGCATACCTCTTAAATATTGTTGTTAATGATATTATTATTATTATTCCACATTGTTAAAACCCTTCAATCTTAATTCTCAAAATTTGTGCATGTATTGAAGCATATATTTAAAACTTAAATATACATTCTAATGCCAGTGTAAATAAGTGTAGTGGAAAAAACATACTGAAAGTATGACGTTCAATATTATGCCAAACCTTATCCGATTGGTCATACCCCTGCAGAGTCACAATGCTGGAAGGAAAATTAGACACACATCATTACACAAAATATAGTTACATATAATAAATCCCCTTAGTGGAAATATATACCTTCTATAATTGACTATTAATGTTCAAATCCAATTCCTTGTTTAACCCTCTGGGATATAAAGTTCTGAAATTAATAATGCATTCTGTTTTTAATAAAGTCACATTTTCTGCTGTTGGTCCTCCCCTCTGTGATTTAGGTCTAGCTAGCACACCAAACAAGAAACTTTCATCAGAGCCCCCATGTGCCACGATGAAATGTTCTGCAACGGGACTGTCCATTTTTGCCCTTCTGATGTCCCCCAAATGCTCCATAATTCTCTTTTTGACAGCTCTTTTAGTCTGCCCTACATATCACATGGTTGGGGAGCATCCGTAACCAATAATATAAACTACTCCCAGAGTTTGTCAATGTTTTTCACCTTGTAGTGCAACGGCAGTGTTAGCTTCAAACATGAAATGTCATCAGATGAGTTTAATCTAATGTTAAAACTGTATCACTGCTCAAAAGCAGGTGTGGTGCTGATTCAGGGATTCATCACAGTCTTTAACACTGAAGTTCACATAAAGTTGTTTTGGAAGCTGATAGAACTGCAAAGTAGACAAGCTATGCCATTTGGGAGTGCACCAGAAATTATAATCAGTTTACTTTATTTATGTATTTATTATTTGTCTTTTCTTGGTTTAATTGTTCACCTACTAGGCTACCTTATGAAAAGTGAGGGTTCATGATAACTTAAGTCAAAGGTATAATATCTGATATTCATTAAGCAGATTACTAGGCAGGGCATAAGATAAGAACTACACTCATGATATAGAAATAAATGGGTTTTAACAAATAAGTCTTAATAAAATGTATTTTTACTATGTTTTTTAGTGATCAGAGAAGTAATAAAATCATTTTCTATACCTACCTACAGCTATAAAAATGTTCAAATCATTGCAACCATGCTTCTTCTGAATGTTTCACATGCATGTATTTCTTTCTGCTTTGGCTGTCTGTTATCTGTATCAGCATGCCTCATACATTCTCATGTACAGTTTGTTCATGTGGGTGCACATTTTTGTTCCTAGCTACAGTGAGGCACCTAAGCTGGTGGTGCTGTGTTTTATCAGGGCACTGGAACTGTGTTCCTTGTTTTCAAGCACATGGTAAATCCCACTACAAAAGAATTAATTATTTGAATTACAATTTGCACACTCCTTAACTCTAACATATTTTTGCAGCCGCACATCAGATTACTTTTTTAATCTTTCATGTTATGGAAAATGAGAACTCCTTGTTCCTTCGACACTGGTGACATTTATCCAACCTTCTATATTTTACTGAAAGGCAGCAGGAGCCTAATAAGTACCATACAGACTTGCCAGGCTGCCAGAGTTCTGCACATGGACTTACCAGGCTGCTGGCTGCCAGAGTTACGAACATGGATCTACCACGGTGCCAGAGTTCTGCACATGGACTTACCAGGCTGCCAGAGTTCTGCACATGTCTAGTGTCATTTGGAGATGCTGAAGACGTAGGTCTTAGCACCTGGACTTCTCTTGCTGTATTACACAATTATTTTCAGAAACTGATGATGATAAGAGGTGCTGGGAGGCAGTCCTATAAAAGTACTCTTGAAATATGTTTGTGAAACAGGTGATGGTAATCTGCATGGTGGCAGGCAGCGGTTTCAGTTTTTCTTCTGCTGCACATATTAGTTTATAGCTTTGTTTAAGTAGCTAAGTTAAAAGCAAATACCCATGACTAACATCAGTCAGTAACAATGAAGAGTGATCAAGTAACAGCCTGTTTTTCTATGATCAAAAGGTTAAGATATTGGCTTGGAATCCCTGCTCTTTTAACCGCTGTAATTGCAACGGTGATTAATATTCATATGTGCCATTAGAAGTACTACAAATAAATGTTCCAACTGCTTATTTTGCAGGCAAGTGCAAGTTAATCAAAAGGCTGCAATTAACCACACAAAACTCTATAAACCATAACAATCCAAAGAAATGGTTCACATGTGCTTAAGTCACCCCTTCTAACTTAGTTCATAACAATGATATCTGTCATAAGCAAATCCCAGGTTAACACATTGCAAAATCACTACAGATCAAGGAGCTACTTTGCCTGCTGATAGGGACTTTAGGGTTAAGGCTATAATGGATGGATTTTGGCCTAACTTGAGCTTCTGTCTCATACACAGCAAATGGAGAACACAAAAACTATAAATGTATTAAGTTCAGTTCTTTGCTTGAATTTTAATATAAGTTATATTTATTTGTGTACATGTGGATAGTGGGGAAGGTGGATGTGAGAGACACTGGTTTATCAAACACTGGAAGATGACCATTGTACTTTTCAACCATGCCCTTTCTTCTAGTAATCAGAATTTCTTTTCTTCGAGCATAAGAAGTAAAAGTAATGTCTTTCAGCTTTTCCCGGTTAGGGGTCGCCACAGCGGAACTCTGGTCCGCTAATGATTGGTAGTGGATTTTTACGGTGCTGAGTTGCCAGCCCGATGACCGACCTTCAAAGAAGGCACACCCATTCACGCTTGCACCTACCTGCATGTCTTTTAATGTCACTCGACCATGGGGAGGACATGCAGACTCCACACAGAAGGCGCTCCAGCTGAGAATTGAATGGGAGAACCTCTTGCTGTGAGGTGACAACACTAACTGCTGCACCACTGCGGCCCTTTCTAGCATAAGAAGGAATTGACATATAGCAGAGCACATGGCAAGTTGCCAGCTGTGGTTAAGGGGAAGTGGGCTGTGATGACTTCCACATAACCTTGGGCTCAGAAAGAGACAAGAAAGGAGGAGGAGCTATCAGGCCAAATACTACAGGTCATATGACACATCAGAATAACTTCATGAAAGAAAAATTATTTTTTAGTGTCTTTAGTTCATGCGATTGTTACTGCAGTAGAGGGCCAGAGTAGTAATTTTAGTACTTGATATCTGCTTTTTAGAAGAGACTGAGTTCTGGGAAGAGTCTCTCATATGAACATAATGACATACATTATAATGAAGCTAAATTCATGACTTATTAAGTGATCTGAATGTAATAGCCAACAACTAGGCCTATGCCCTTCCTGAACCAAGACCAAACACCTATGCCAGCTCTTCTGTGTACCCCTGATCTCACTTCACCACTCCCATTTGTAAGACATTCAGTACCACCAGTATATATTCTTGGAAGAAGTTGTTTTTAAAAACAGTCAATAGATTATCCTCTTTTGCTGATACCCATAGACTTCATATCCTTCCTTTGAAATTCCATTCCAGTCACTTTCTTTCTTATAATTATATATCACATCCTTAGTCCAGTCTCTAAATTCTCATCCCTCTCATTGTAATCATACAGTTGATTTATTTTATGCTATCATGACCCAATCATCTTAACAAATCGTATACATGCTGTTCACTTACATATGTTTGCAGGAACTGTGCAGCATACGCTGGCTGTATGGCACCGGCATCTCACTAGTCAAATCTATGACATTTAAGACTAGTATACTATTTGCCGTCACTACAGCATGTTATGCATTACAAGGACTAATTCATATTACAAGTAATTACTTTGTCCCTTAATACTCCATCAAGGTTAACCTTTCCATGCAGAACATACAGGTCTTCTTACAAGTCATTCTATAAAGTAAATAACCTTTCACTTCCTAATTTTAATTCTCAGCTGCCAATCTTTTCCAATATTTTCTTGCTGCTTTTGGTGTGTTTGGAAAGTGACTCCCCCTGTCCACTCCTACACATCCAGTTTTGATGTCATTGTTAAATGGGTTTCCATCATTATCCTGCACATCTAGTTCTGATGTCATTGTAAATGGATTTACATCATTCTCATGCATATCCAGTTCTAATGTCATTGGTAAATAAGTTTATATCATTCTCCTGCCCCTGGGAAATGCTGAAACAGTACTGTTCTTGAGGCTGAAACAAACAGTACCACATTATTCAGGAGATTCTCATGATCATGTCATCTCATCTGTGGGTCCCACCACTCAAATCATTTCTTCTCCTGTTAGGGAACAAGGCAACCTACTCCTCCTCAGAACTAAACTGTATCAATTTCAGCTTCAATATTTTAGATGCTTTTCATAAAATACCATTAACCATGTCAAAAATACATGACATGAAATTATGTACTTTAAAATGAAATGGTGAAATAGATAAAAGAAGTTAAATATAAAGTACAAATACAAGTTTGATGAACAGTAAATAACATTTCTTCTGCCAGTAAATGTGTATATTTTAAAAGGGGTCTAAAGAAGAAAATAAGGTGGGGGAGAACTACAGCTAAGGCAGTGAAAGAAAACCTAGGACTGGTCCTCTTCAGTCACAATGAAAGTAAACACAAATGTTTCAGACAGCTGTAGAAGAAAGTAAAAGGAGGGCATACACTGTGCCACTGTCGAAGTAGGTACACAGGTACAGGGACCTGTATACAAGATAATGGTTATCTTACTTATGAATCTGTGGAACCAGTGGCATCACATGGGAGGAAAAGCGTAATATCCCAGGAATGTAATGCAGTAGCATTACTTCCCTGTTGTAAGTGGAAGCCAAATCATGTATGAACAGCTATGCTGCTAGTAACATTTTAAAGATAATATGAGAATTGACCAGGAGCCAGTGCAAACTCTGCTGTAAAGTTATGATATGTTGGCATTATGATCTACTCCTATATATCCTAGCAGTAGGGCTTCCCACTAGCTACAAACAGTCAGTCCATATCAGCTTAAGAACTTTCTTGGTAAAAGACATTATAGTAGTCCAGGTAGGATGAGGCTTGACCATGCACAACTACTGAGAGATTAGGTTTAGGTATAATGTTCTTGTTTCTGGAGATCTTCTGATATGGAAACACATTGATGTCACACAGAGGACAACTGGTTCTTAGATGTCACCCAGTTGTCAAGGATGACATCTAAATCATGCACTTTACTTACAGACTGAAGTTTGTTGTCATGATAGAAGATATATGAAAGAAGTGTCACAGACCATGCATCTATCAAAGTATCAAGAGCTGCCATGGTCCCAGTTTTGAAAGTGCTCAGGTTCAGCTGATTAAGAGTTACTCATTTACCTGCACCGGTGATATGGAGGGATAAAGTCCTCACTACAGGTAATGTGGTATGAGTTTGATTATTGCCACATGTATATGACAATCCATGCCATGATGATAGTTGTACAGATCCGGTCAGGTGGGTGCATAAATTTAAACACACCATAATAGTCAAGCACTTGTAGAGAACAGGGACATACAGGGAATTTTGACTGTGTGGTGTAGGGGTTAGGCTGGGTAACATGTGTAGGCATGATACAATACAGAGTTCACTTCATAACAATCCCTGAAAAGGTATGGAAGTGGTGAGGTTTTAGAAAAAAAAACACTTCTCGATTGCAGTATAATGCTGTCATAGGAAGTTTTGATCTCCTCACCAGCCATGATCAAGGTCAGGCAAGCCCAGAGGTAGTGAAGTTGGATTTGGTTTACCTAGTGGATGAGGAGATGCCTGTTGGCTTCATTGATGGTCAGCTGTAAGGAAACAAAAAGTGGCAAAAAATATAAAAAGAATTATCATCATCAGGATAGCAATGTTACTCTAAGCCTCTCCTCCTAATTAGTTTGCAATGGAAGCATAGACACCATGAAAGGTAAAGGGCTCAAGGTCTAGCCCTGTGGGCCTCCATGCTTCAGAGGGAATGACGAAGAAGAGTTTAAGCCTGAGGCAACCCTCTGGGCATGGCTTGAGAAGTAAATAGTAAACCACTCAAGTTGTATAGAAGACAGGCCACAAGAAGACTGTAAGCATTCAATCAAGATGCTTTGATTAGTGGTGTCAAATGCAGCAGAGAGATCCAGAATGACTGAAACAGAGTAGATACATCAGTCTCTGGACATTATTAGATCATTTACTACTCAAATGAGA
>NC_056745.1:1260643457-1260675957 GCF_019279795.1 Protopterus annectens
CTCTCAATATCTATCTATCTGTGCTCAACTCCTGGCTCTGTAAATGTTTGCCACCTGACTAAACCGTTTTCTCTTCTCTGACTGCTCTCCTTGTCCACCTCTTTATCTCTCCTAAAATAGAGAGCAAATTCACAGGATCACAACCTACATACTGTTTGAGCACTGTATAAATAATGTAATGAAGAATTACGTTTACTGACTTTGCCATAATGCTTTAATTATAAGAAATGTGTATATTTTGTCACAGAATGTATCACAGTCTTTCTGGTATGGTACTATATACAGTTCTTGTAGGACATTTTTATTATTTAGTTTGGCCCTTATTTGAGATTCATCTGTAATGTACTCAACATCAATCTTTTCATAAACTGAGAGTTTCTGGGTATATCTATATTCTTCACTTTCACTGCACTAATGAGGCAAAAAATTGGTAAGACATATTTTTAGTTTAGCTAGTGGACTTTGGCTTCTTTGCCTGAGTGCTTTAATAAAGTATTGTAGGCAATTATGATTTTTAAAGCCAGCATAATTCAACAGTTGCATGTCCTTAAGAAGCAATTTGCATATCTCTCATGACATTTTTATTAAGGGAGGTTTACAGGGTCATTGGTGTAAGAGGTAGCATACTCGCCAGTGGCACAGAAGGCTGCAGGTTCTATTCCTACACTAGCTAGATGGACTGCTGACACTGTCGTGCAACATATGGAGGGGGATTCTGTATTACTATGTATACTATCCTTCAGATGAGACATTAGACCTAGGTCTCATCTGCCTGAGTTGGTTGTTGCTCAGGATGCTGTAAAAGATACTACAGCACCTATCAGATAGAGTAGGCATACTTTATTTTGCACAACATAAAGCAAATGCATTATTTACATATTTACATAGTTTGCATATTTACAGGCACATACATATATACATATTTCTTTTTTATACTATTTATCATTTTTCTTATAACATCCTCATAGTTATTCTTCCAAAATCGAACCCCACTCCTTCTTCCACAACCATAATCTAATTTTTTTGCAATATATCTCCCCAAATCCATTTTCCATTAAACAAAATTTCCTTCAATCTTTCATTCCAAATAACTATTACATAAAAAAAAATTCTGATCTACTGTTCTCACATATTCTTTTTTTTGTTCTTACAATATCCATACATAATCATATTTGTATCTATATTGTTGTTAATATTTTCAAAACATTTTTTCAGACTTTTTCTAGAATTTCACCACTACTTTACATTTAAAAGAATACACCTTTTCTCTTCTCCCCATCAGTCTTTCAACTTTCTTTTTATATATTATGATCTGCTTTACTAGTAACCTGTTTATTACCAGTCTCCACTGGAAGTTCTGACATTCTACTCTCTTTATATGACACTTTTTCTTGACTTTAATGGCTTTAAATCACTTTTCCAATAAATCTTCCCATGGATTTACATAATACTATTTTTTCTTCAGATTATTATAGCACATCTTTCTATCTTTCTCTAGATTATTAATTTTTATTTTCCATGTTAATATTTTTCTTGATAAATTTTAATATCTTCATTTATACTTCATTTATATTTATTTTTTTCTTACTGTCATCATCTCACAGAACTTTTTGTACTTATATTTAAACAATATCTTCCTTTACCCATTTTAATGCTCTATACAAACTTAAAGAAGCAAAATAAAGAACTGGAGTCAGTAACTCTATTCCCCTTCATCATCACTCATATATAACGCACCTCATTTCACTGGATTTAACTTGAAAATCATATGAAAGCAACACCGATTTCAGAATTTCATTTTCATGTTTTTGTGGGATCATATACACATTTGACATATACGCTAGTTTCCCATCAGTACAAAATTCACCAGATAAACCTTTCCCTGAATGCTAATCTGTACTTCCTCCACAGAAGGCATAGTTCTTTAATTTCTTTATCAAACCCTCTCATTGCATCATAACTACATCATTTCCTCAAATGTTATCCCTAGCAAATACAGCTCATTCATTAACCCTCCCAATTTTCACCACATCACTAAAATCCTTACTTTTATCTTTATTCAATGTCATTCCCAATTGCTTTAAACCTCCATTCAGAAAAAAAAATACTTCCCTCATCCAAATTTCATTCTTAGCATCTACAACTATATCATCTGCATATGTCAAAACTACTGGATGCATAGCCTCTTTTTCCATCACATATCTAGCATCTTTCATTTTATAAGCTATTTCATTCACTACCATATTCATTACCAGTGCAAACAATATTCCACTCATGGGACATCCTTTTCGTATACTACACTTCATGCATATTTCTTTACTCAGCCACCCATTCACTAACACTATCACTCTATTATTTTAATATAGTATCATACACACTGTCCTACTTCTGTTACCTCTCCCATACCTCTCCATAACATCCCACAATGCATCATGTCCTACTGTATCAAATGCCTTGCTTATATCACCTACTTAGGTTTCATATCCACCTTTTTATTTATATCATCTATAACCTCTCTCATAACCAATACCTTTCTTGACATCCCTTCTGTTTTATACCATATACTGTATACTTTCTTCAATGATATCTCTCATTCTTCCTTCTATTATCATCTGTTTTATTCTCATAACATTTTATAATCTATTTTATTTAGAGTTATGGGTCTTCACTTTTTTATTTCATTCTTCTCATCTTTCACCCATATAAATTTTAATACCGCATTATATAACTCTTCATAAACAAACCCTTTCTTCAACCATTCAATAAATACACTTACAAAATACTTTCTTTGCCAATCCACTAATTTCTTATACATTCCATACCACATACCATCTGGATTCATTAAAAAAAAAAAAAACACACAGAGAAAGCAAAAAAACACCAACTGCAGAAGCATAAAATCCAAAATTGTTTAATACTTCAGTTCCTCGGCTAACAAGCCTTTCACAGAGTTAACATCACAGTAGCACAAGCTACACTTAAATAACAAATATCACATCATTAATCAATTAACTAAAACAATTAAACACAAAATAACACTTAATGCAGAAAAGCCTTCCACTCAAGTATTTGTTTAAACCATAAGGCACCAAAGTGCCAAACTTTAAAATATAGAACATGTTCTTGTACTCTGATTTTAAACATTCTTTTGGTTTCTTCTGTATAGAAGAAACCACAAGGACATGAGAAACACTAAGCCACTCCCTTAGACACCCAGGAGAAAATGGCACTAGGCTGAAAGAAAATGCTATTTACTTTGTCAAAATTCCTAACCACATGAATACAAATAGAAAATTTACCACAGGGAAATGTACCAGAATTGTGTAAAGGAATAGTTAAAATTTCAGTAGGCATAGAGAAAAAATTATGAATAACCATGTCTTTTATATTTCTAGCTCTCTTATAGGATATAGTAAAGAAGCCGGGTAAATGTCCCCTTATGTAAGAATGGCCAATAGTATCTTAAGATTTTTACTAACTCAACACTATATATATTATAAGTAGTGACAAAATATATATTTTTATCACTAATATTCCCTGCATGACTCCTATGTCTATTTACAGACTTCATATCATCTGGAACATTCACCACACTAGTGGTATCACATCTCAAGCACAACAATTTATTCAAAGAATTAATAATTAATTCATTGTTATATCTCCTTTGTTTAAAGGCTATACAAGAATGCAAAATTTCTTCTGTTAGAGACATTAAGAATCAAAATTGATATTCCTGTGGCATCACATTTTCATGCAGTACACTTGGGGTCTTGTACCAGTTTAAAAGCATGTATTTTAGAATAAGTTTTGATTAAGTATGATGTTGCACTTAAAAACAAACTGTTATATAAAGAGGCAGTCTGCATTTTAAAGTTTGTGACTTTGGTGCCTTATGGTTTAAATAATGAACTTGAGTGGAAGGCTTTTCTGCATTAAGTGTTATTTTGTGTTTATTTGTTTTAGTTAATTGATTAATGAAGTGCTTTTTGTTATTTAAGTGTAGCTTGTGCTACTGTGATGTTAACTCTGTGAAAGGCTTGTTAGCAGTGGCGTTGGAGTATTAAACAATTTTGGATTTTATGCTTCTGCAGTTGGTGCTTTTCTCTTTCTCTGTGTTTTTTTTATCCATATACCATCTGGTCTGATACTAAATCAACATGTACTTTCTTAAGTATTTCATCCATTTCTCTAATAGTAATTTCTTTTTCAAAATTTTCCTTAACTCGCTCTGGATTTTTTTTTTCTTACTTTCCATTCTCTCTTATTTTCCTTCTTTTTACTCTTATATGTATTTTCCACATGGTAATTTGTTATTGTGCTCTTTTACATTTTTCATTTCCCCATTATACTAATATCCTGCTTTACAATTTTACCCAGATATGCATATACCTCCTCCCTTCTCCATTGAAAATTTATATTTCTACCTAAACAGTAGTGCCTTCATTTTTCTCAGTTTCTTTATATATTTCTTTTGAATCATAATATTCTCTTGCATTATTCTGTAAATGTTCTAATATACTTATATATGTCAGTTTCTTTTCCTTTCTTACATCATCCTGCTATTGGGAAAAAAAACTTTTTATACTTCTTTTTAAAGTCAATCCAATCCAGACCAGTTTTTTTATAGAGGTCCTTCATGGTTATATAATCCTTTTATAGCTGCAGTAATTCCCACTCTCTAATTTCATTCAATAATCCTTCATTTACTCCTTTTACTCCCTTTCTTATTTTAATATACTCCATTTCTTCCATCATCTCCATCCATATTGCTAAATGGTCTGAAAAACCCATCACAGCTGTATTACCATGTGCTCCCCACAAACCTTCCAATAATACAAAATAATCAATTTCAGATTGAAATGATCCTTCTATAAGTCCATTGACTTCTGTTCAATACAGTTAATTTGCATTCATGTTTTATCATTTCCTGTATTTTTTTACATTTCCCCTTTTTTTTTACATTTCCTTTTAAATCACAATTAAAGTCCCCTGCAATTATAATGTTCATGTTAACCACCACATAGTCTAATTTTTGATGAAACAGATTCTGTTTCCTTGCTACTTATATATGTATATAATGCTACAGTTCTATAAACATGTTCTCTCTTCCTCACATACTTAACAGTCAACCTTATCACCCTTACCAAGTTTAGATCTAATCTTTTTACTGTTTTATTTTTTAAACAACACATCTACTCCAGAACAATGTTCACTTCTGAAGTTACATATTTCCACTCCACGATTTTTCTGTTTGCAGTCTTTACTCACTTGTCAGGAATCCTCCATCCTCTAACAGAATAACATCCACATCACATTTAGCACACAATTCCAGTATCCCTATCCTTCTTTCAATGTTAATAATACTGCTCACATTAACTGAAACTACTCTAAAATGTTGCTTTTCCTTTTTAAGTTTAGGAGAAATATTTTTAAATTTACATGTTCTTATTTATACTTTTTCTCCAATTTAATTTCTTTTTGTGTTCATGTACAAATAATCCTCAATCCTCAGAATCAGATTTTTCACTGGTTAGAACTTCAAAAAATGATTAGTATCAATCCATTCTACTGACCTGTCTTCCTCTCCTCATTTTCCCTTCCATACTTTTTCTTCTTTTACAGTTTCTTCATCACCCATCTCACCCTCTCCCCTAGCTATGTGTGTTTTCTTCCCTTCCCCTTCTTTTTCATTAATTACTGTTTGCTGTTGATAATCCATCCGAAAGTATCCATTTGTTTTACACAACTTGCATTCAGGCACATGCCTTCTTGCTGTATGTCCTTTTTCCTCATATTGCTTACATTGTACTTTGTCACACTCATTAATTAAATGAGAAAAGTTCCCACAAAAGAAACATCATTTAAGCTGCCAGCATATCTTAATGTCCCTCTATGACCAGACATAAAAATAACACTTGACAATTTTTTTTCACATTTCAAAACAGCTTCTTACCTCCACATTTCATTCCATAAGTTTCTTTCATCCCTAACTTTCACAATATTATCAATAGTTTCACATAGATCCTGCATGCATTTTTCATACTGTCTTCTTCCAGTTCATTAGTTCTAAACTGCAAAATAATATTTTTAACATTTAAGTTACTACCAGAAAACAGATAATTGTTCCAATGATAAATGTCCTTTTTTGTTACACAGTTTGGAAATGTGATCATCAGTCCACCAGTTTTACATGTAAAGTTACAAAAAGTCTCTGTCCCAATATGTATAAAATACCAAATTTCTTGAGCTTTAAAACCCAGAACAGTTACCAAATTGTCATATATAAAGTCTGTATATCACAGTATCATTTTCTGTTCATATTCTCACAGTTGTTATTATCTTCTTTATAAAAAACAGTTTTACTTGCAATGTGTTGCTGCTCTCTTTTTTTTTTGGCTGCTGTCAGTGCTGTATAAGTTTTAGTTACTACATTATCTGCAGCCACAAAACCAGACACTTTTTCAGATTGTTACTGCTTTCCTCTTTTATTTTCAGTCACTGCGGCATTCTCTGCTTCCACATCACCTGGCTCATCTTCCATGTTACCATCCTCAGCACTTCTGAAAAAGTTATCGGTCATCTCACCCCATGAAACAGCAGAACTGTCACCTGGATCATCTTGCTCCATTATTTTTAACAGAACATCATCTGTTAGCCTTCTTGATACCAGTTCTGTTGTCTGCACCACTTCAACAGACTCACTTACTTCCATTTCCATGTAGACAGCTAAATGCTGCTCATTTGTAACATCCACCACACAGCAATATTTATTTACATTCTAAACCCCCATAATGAAGATTTTTTTTTCTCCAAATTCATAATTTCCACCATCAAAATCTCCATAGATTTTCTCTCCTCCTTCATGTTGCTTCTTTCCTTAGGCCTCCTCCTTGCTGCTGTAGGTACCCTCCACCATCATCTAGCAGCTCCAAAGAGTAGTCCAAAGTTCCCCGATTCCCTAGCTAAATTTCTCCTAGTAGTATAAATACCACCTTGGGTCTTCCCTGAAAAAAGGCCACTTGTCTAGTAGAGCTAATTCAACACAGGATAAAAAAGACTGTTTTTCCAGGGGCTTTTTGGATGGATCTAGTATTCATTTGCTGTAGAATTTCATGCATACATGTAAGCAAGCATGTATTCTTATGAGTATGTATGCATACATGTCTGTATGTAAAAATAATGAAACAAAATCAGCATATGATATGACAAGTGACTGAACCAACTGGTCAATCACAAGTCGATTGAAAAAAAAAAAATATATATATATATATATATATATATATATATATATATATATATATATGTATATCTACATGGTTCCACTTCAAAACATCTAAAATCCATAACATCTAAATTCATAACATCAAAACCATAACATCTAAAACCCATAACATCTAAAATGTGCATCATACATCGAACACTACAAATCACATGAAAATAACACCCGCTCCACATATAAAGACACCAAATGAACATTCACACTTTTTACTATGTATGTGCAGGGGGCTCCCATGTGGGAGGCTCTGCCCCCCACACCCCCAGTAAATTAAATATACCAACTCTGAGATCTCACTACAGTGGGAAAAAGTTAATTTCCTAACCCCATTGTATCATGATCACCATAAAGAATGTACACAAAATGTCTATATCACTTATCTGTATGGCCTAAAAAACACATACAGAGTGGGAAAATAAACACTATATAAATAGTATAAATTCCTACACTATATAAATAATAACTATAGAAATAAAAACTACATCTCATAGTGATACCACAAGATTAACAGAATAAAGTATAACATTTACACGTCTGATGATACTCTGTTACATATTATACATTTTAGATGTTATGAAATTTTATGTTATGAGTTTTAGATGTTATGAATTTTAGACATTATGGTCTCGATGTTTTGATTTTAGATGTTATGGATTTTAGATGTTTTGAAGTGTAACTATATATATATATATATATATATATATATATATATATATATATATGTGTGTGCGTGTGTGTATATATATATATATATATATATATATATATATATATATATATATATATATATCTATATATATATATATATATATATATATATATATATATATATATATATATATATATATATATATATATATATATATATATATATATATATATATATATATATATATATATACATATATATATATATATATATATATATACATACACATATATATATATATATATATATATATAGGTTCATAGGTTCATACTAGGCTATCTGCCCAAAGGCATTTATAAGCCTAGCCCATAGTTATGTGGCTTTCGCCACCCCTTTAGTTTGAAAAAAACTATGCCTATTATTTTGCTGTGCCTCTGTCAAGCAGTGACACTGAAGTAATCCCTGGGGTATATCTGCGATCTCCCATCCATTGGTCAAGATTTCTCTTGAACAAGGCCAGCGAGGTGCTCTGCCTCACATGTACCGGGATTTTGTTCCACAGCATAGGGAGTCTCTGGGTGATGAATCTGTCCCTCCAGCATGTTCTATTAATAACCGTGTCAAGGTTTAAGTCTCCCACCCTTGTGGTTCTGAGGGATCTAGATTTTTTGAGGTGAAGCATATTCATCACATCTGGGTTTGACATGGCCTTATATGTCAGGCACAGGTCACCTCTGAGCAAGCGGTATGCGACTGAATAGAGCTGGAGTTCTTTCAGTTGGGCAGCATAAGACATATTTTTGAGACCCTTTATCCTTTTGGTGAGGAACTTTTGGGGCCTTTCCAGCTGCTGCAGGTGTCGGGTCAGATACATTCCGAATGGGGCATTGTACTCAATCATAGGTCTAATGAGTGATGAGTACAGGGGGACGATGACCTCCCTAGACCTAGATGTGAATCCCTTCATGATCAGGTGGACAATGTAGAAGGTTTTCCTAACTACTTTGGCAACATGAGTGTCAAACGAAAGGTTACTGTCAACCTGGGTCTCCAGATCCCTGATGACTTCTTCTGTGCTCAGTGGATTGCCACCTATATGGTAGCTAGGGGTAACCTTGTTTTTCCCGAAGGGTATGACTATGCATTTCTTGGGGTTTAACTTTAGGCCATGGCTCTGGCACCAGTTATCCGTTTCTGTGAGGCCCTTCTGAAGGATATCTGTGTCAGATGTGTTTTCGACTATGGCGCCCAGTTTGCAGTCATCTGCAAACTTTGTCAGCCATAACCCTCTTGTGTTTGCTTGTACTTCAGAAAAGTAGATGCCGAACAACAGTGGTCCCAGGACTGAGCCCTGTGGGACACCACTTGTGACAGGCTTTGAGTCTGACATGGCGCCAGCAACTCTGACCCTGTGGGTTCTGTCACTTGGCCAGTTTGCAACCCATCTTGTGATGTATGGGTTTACATTCAAGCTGATGAGTTTTTCGATGATACCTGAGTGGGGTATTGTGTCGAAAGCCTATGCCAGGTCGAGGTAGGCTGTATGGACTGCCTTGCCCTCATCAATGGCCTTGGTGACTGTTTCGAAAAAGTCAACCAAGTTTAAAAGGCATGATCTACCTTTGACAAAGCCAAACTGGGTTGGATCCAAAGTCTGCAAGTTCCCTATGTCTTTATTTATGAGTTCCATTATGATCCTCTCCATGGCTTTGCAGATAAGGCTTGTCAAGCTAATGGGACGGTAATTTCCAGGGTCGGTGGAGGCACCGCCCTTGTGAAGTGGGACCACAGTCGCCGTGCGCCACTCCTTGGGTACGTATCCTGAGGTGAGGCTAAGATTAAACAGCTGTCCTAACTGCGGGTTTAATTCCTCATTGAGTTCGTGGAGCACACAGCCAGGGACACCATCCGGTCCCATGGATGCTGTGTTTTTTGCCTTGGAGAGAGCAGTTCTCACTTGGGCGTTGGAGATGTTTGGGGGGCTACAATCCTCTGGTATAGATATCTCTCCTTTTGGGGGGGAGAAGTTTGCACTGAACCTGGTCAGCCAGTATGTTGGCAATGTGTGTAGGTTCAGTAATTTTCACATCATTTTGAACTAATTCTGAGCATATCTGGGAGTTTCCTCCTAGGTTTCTAACATAGCTAAAGAAGGCCTTATGATTGTCTTTTGAGTCCTTGGCGATTTTTCTCTCAAAATTTGCCTTGGATGATTTTATGAGAGCTCTTAGTTTTTTACTTATAATGATCAAAGGTGTCTTACCTTTCAAGGATTTTGCTCTATCTTGTAGTAGCTTCCTCCTTTTGTTGTAGAGCTTGTTTATGGCTGGGGTCCACCAGACTGGACGCTTGCCTTTGGTACAAAGAGTCTTAGTTTTGTTTGGGATTGCCTGATCCATGCAGTCCTGTAGGTGCTGGTAGAAGGCATTTGTAAGTGATTCAGCGGTTTGAGTAATGCTTACCACTGGCTCAGGGGCCTTAAAGGAGACCACACTAGTTTTTAGAAGTGTGAAGTCGGCTTTTGAGAAGTTTTTCACTGTGGTCTTTTTTATTTCAGGTGGGGCGGGATGAGGACCTCCAGCGAGATTAGTTTATGATCTGATCTCACCAGTGAGGGGTATACTTCCGGTGTTGAACATTGTGATCCCATGTTCGTGATGATGAGATCAAGTATGTTTTCTCCTCTTGTGGGGATGGTAACTAGTTGTTCCATGGCATTTGAGTTTATGAACTCCAGGAACCTTTGGGCTAGAGTGTTTGGGCTTGAGTAGTGTTCCCAGTCTATATTAGGGTAGTTGAAATCACCTAGTATGATGGTGTTTGGAGATACATTTATCCCCTCCAGTGTTTTTAGGAAGGCCATGTGAGGTTCCTGAGTTTGAGAGGGTGGCCTGTAACATGCTACAAATTGCAGAGCAGTCTTGCCTATGGTTAATTGCACCTGGATGGTCTCCGATGCATCATGCGTTGCCACCAACCTTGAGGTGTGTGTGTCTTTTATGAATATGGACACCCCCCCCTCCTTTCTTGGTGTTGTCCGGATTTTGGGGCCGGAACGCATGATATGAGGTGAAACCTGATAGTGCTGGGGTGCTCTCAGGAGCCTTGAACCAGGTTTCTGTCACAGCACAGACATCGATGTTCTCCATACTGAGAAGGGCCTCGAGTGCGTGCATCTTGAGATTGAGACTTCTGGCATTGAGCAGCATTACCCTTAGTTTTTTCCTTTTTGTGTTCTAGGGTGGTAGGTTTAGAATTTGAGCCTTGACTAAAAAGGCACTATGGGGTGGCAAGAGCCTTTGCCAATATCCGAAGCCCAGGGTGACAGGTGCAAGCCATCCCTTGCAAGCAGCGTGGCTTGTCCTGCATGTCATCCCAGGCAGACAGACATTGGATCCCCTTTGAATGACACCAAAATTTAAGCCAATTATTAAAGCTGATCATCTTATCACTGTATTGTGGCATCATTCTAGGTGAAGGTAGGATACTGCTCAAGGTCAGGGTCATACCTGCCTGGGCTACATAATCAGAGAGCTCCTCAATGTCTCTTTTCATGTAGTCCAAGGAGGTACGTCTCAGGTCGTTGACACCAGCATGGACAATGACTGAGTCGACTTGTACCTGCTGTTGAGAGACCTGAGTGCTTGCGTTATGTGGTGGATTCTAGCGCCCGACAGGCAGCTTACTGTGACCTTCTCCTTACTCAGTCTGGTGAGCGGGACGTCAGTGTGCCTGACTATGGAGTCACCAATGACTAGTGTGTCTGGCATTGTGTTTGGCCTTAAGGGCTGTGACTGTTTGACACTCTGACTGTGTGGTCTATGTGTTGCATGTGTTGGGTCCTGAGGTGGTAGTTGTTTGGGTGTCTGCTTTGGAGGCCTCTGCTGTTTTGGTAGATTTTTGGTCAGAGCCTCCGAGTATGTCTTTGTGTGATTATGTGTATGATTTGAAGTTGTGATGGTACTATGTGTGACTGGGTATGTAGTGTGTGTGGTTACCTTCTCTTCCTGTCTGGTCTTGCCAGTCCTATGTTGAGAGAGCTCAGCCTCCAGTTTGGCCGTATAGTTGCATCTCTCGCATGTATTTGTGTTTTGTGGGAGAAGGAGAGGATTGTCTGTGTACATGAGGCAATTGTAACATTGCCTCAATATTCCCAGGTATATATTTCAAGGCTAAGTGCTCCTGCACCCTTTAAAAAACATGCAAATTATATATGCCAACTTCAAGACTGCACTACATTGGGAAAAATGCAAATTTCTCAATCCCACTGTATTGCAATCTCACACAGAGGAGGTATATGCAATGAGCTCGCAGCAATACCAACTTTTTTCTGTTTGAAAAAATGCATTGTTGACAACTTCACAGTAAGCCATATGTTTGTGTGTGTGTGTGTGTGTGTGTGTGTGTGTGTGTGTCTGTGTGTTTGTGTGTTTGTGCATGTGTGTTAGTGTGTGTGTGTGTGTGTGTGGTTTCAATTCAACCCACTGAAGTGGCAACTTTCCAAACAGAAAAATAGGCAGTATAGTTGATCTAAAATCAGCTGATCTCTTGTACTGTTTTTTTTTTTAAGTGTGAGATCAAGGTACAATGGGAATTGAGGAATTTACCCTTTCCCCAATTTAGTATGATCTTGCAGTTGGTGTATATAATAACAGCTGGTGTGGAGGTGCAGAGAGGACCCCTGCTAAGAAACAGATTTTCTTTTTATTTGAACATTTGTGATTGATCTTGCATTTGCATCTGTTTTTGCCGCTCATAACTGTTGCAGCTTCCTACTCCACTTTCTGTTTTAAAAGGAAATCACGTTTTAATCAAAATAGGCAGCATTAGCTCTGCTAATTACATTTCTACACCAGCAATGTCAGCTTGAATGCTTTTTGTCTATATATGATGCCTTTGAGTGGATGCTTGTAAACAGTTACTCTGCTAATTTCTTAACAGAAATACTGTTGTTTTTGCTGTAGTTTTTAACTAAATGTGTATAGAATTACAGTTTGCTGTTATACCTATTCTCCTATTCCCTACTCTTCCCTTTGCTGCATAGTCTTATTATCATTCTGTTCCTCCCCTGCTACAGCCTTTTCTTTCTCTTTTCTGCAGTTCAAACCCTATCAACACATTGGGCACCCCTTAGGACAGAGGACAACAGCCACAAAAGTCTGGCAGCACCATATCTATCTGGGAAACTAGTGCGTTTCCAAGTATCTGCTCTACCTTCACAGATTGAAGTGTATGTACCTATTTCAGCTGTCCCAAATTGCTAATAGCAGACATAACTGCTTTTCCATGATTGCAACCACTAAGTAGCTAGTGGCAAGCACAGGTTTCCGGATTGCATACTGAACCCCCCGCCTTCTAACTCCACCGCCAACCCAGCAACAAAGTAAACAAAAGAATGATATTTTACATTTATTAAACTAAATATTTTACTTTGAATTGACTACTCTTTCTATTTTTCATATAATACCAAAGTATCCTTGCACCAAAACATCTGTCCTGGCCTCTTAATTTCTAATTCAACAGATAGTTTTTTGTTTTGTAGTTTCCTACCTTTCTTGGCTCAACAAACTCCATTTGCCCTCACTCCACTTGGCTTACTCCACTCCCCTACCCTACCCCCAATTCACACCCACCCCCCACTACTTGTACACTTATACCTATTCTCAACCACATCCATACCTACAAACAACCAATCCTGACAATTCTTCCCTCACACAGCTCCTACCATCACTTCCAGTGTATCCACCCCTTTGTACCATCTCTTCCTGTTTCCACCCTATCTTTATCATCACTTACCCAGCCCACACATCAATCATCCTCTTTCCATTCCACAACCATCTTTATCATCAATCACCCAACCTAAACATCAATCACCCTCCCTCCATTCCACACCCATAACGCTGTACCTGCACACAGCTCAGACATCATGTTCCCCACACTCTCATCAAACAAATCACTAACATATATAGCTCTCCATATCTCCACCAGCATACTACTATCCATTTGTTCTCTAACCTCCAGTTACACCCTACTACTAGCTTTCACCCCTCCTCCATGGCAAACCTCACCTCTTCCTTACCCCAGTAGCTAACCATACTTTGTGATAGCCGCTACTCTCTTCAATGCCTCCTACATAGTCTACCACAGATTCAAACTACCATCTCCAATATCAATAACCACTTCCTCCCATAGAGTTCCCAAACTCATAATAAGCTCTCTAAACTTCTATTACATCTAGCTGTCCAACTAACTTGCTCTGTAGATATACACCCCAAGCCAGACCCCACCCTCCAAAACAATGTTCAACATAGCTCCATCTCTTTCACTCCTGATCTCCTTCAAAAAAGACACTAGTCATACCTTCTCCTCCTTAATATTAATTCAAGGAGTATCACTAACAGTTCATGACCTACATGCCACCCTCTCTTTTTATTCCCCGGCACCAGCCTACAGCATACTATGGAAAGACAGGTTAACTAAGAAAGGAGGCGGTGTAGCAATCCTATTTAAAAATCACCTATCACTTGATCTCATAGGCATAAAACTCCCAGATTTTGAAATTGCATAAATAATATTCACAAGGCAGAAAATCAACCCTAATAAAAGTATAAATATCCTTGGTGGATACATTCCACCAGGAAATATCACCACACTAGAATATATATTACACTGGGCATCTAACTCCCTTCCCCAAGAGACTATCTTCGTAGACGATTTCAACATAGACTGGCTAACATGCTCCTCCTCTAATCCATCATCATATATTAACCTACATGGGTTTACTCAACTAATCTCATCTCCTACCAGGACAGATAAAGCCTCTGGTCGGCAATCAGTATTGGACTGGACCTTAGTCAACATCCCAACCCTAACGTCCTACTCAGGATGTCTCCCAGAAAACCTAAGTGACCACCAGCCAACGTTTCTCATTTGT
The DNA here is from genome assembly GCF_019279795.1 of Protopterus annectens. Lineage (NCBI taxonomy): Eukaryota > Metazoa > Chordata > Ceratodontiformes > Protopteridae > Protopterus > Protopterus annectens. The sequence continues at coordinate 1,260,658,317 of NC_056745.1, forward strand.
TCTAAAACCCATTAAATCCACCAGACCACCTACCATCAAATCAGAGACATAAGGAATTTCAATGCAAATAACTTCATTTCCTCCCTCAAAACTGCAACTGGGAAACTCTCAAACAGCTACCTCTAGATGAAGCAGTTAACTCCTTCAACTTCGCCTTCATAGACATCCTCAATAATCATGCACCACCAAGAACCATTAGAGTTAAATCAAACTATGCTCCCTGGCTTAGTAAAGAATGTAGACCTCTTCTCAAGACCCAGGATAAGGCCTGGGTACAATTTCACAAAGACAGATCCCACTTAACAAGGCAATACACCTTGAATTATGTAACAAAGCCGAAAAGATAGTGATATGAGATAAAAACAATTACTACCATGATATTCAAATAAAACACCAAAACAATCTACAAAAATTCTGGGCTGCAGTTAATGCCATACTGCACCCAAGTAAATCAGCTACACCCACTCCTTCAACATCCAATAACACAGAAATACCATACTACATCCAGGTAAATCAGCTACACCCACTCCTTCAACACCCAATAACACAGACAATGTAGCAACCCTGTTTAATACCTACTTTACAGAATCAATCCAAGCCCTCGCAAACTCTCAGCCCTACAACAATGACCCTACTCCTGTCACAAACCAAAATACTACCCATACTCAATCCTCCATCAACCATCCAATCTCTGTAAACATAACCAACAAACTACTAAAAAAACTCACACCAACTACCCTGATAACCTCCTTGCAGAATTCCTTCAGATTGCAGCAGAAGGTATAGCCTACCCAGTAGCCATTCTCATAAATAGATCAATCACTGAGAACAATGTCCCCACTATATGAAAAATTTCTCACATTATACCCATACACAAATGAGGTAAGTCCACTGAGTTAACTAACTATCGCCCCATTGCTATCTTATCCCCCCTGTCTAGAATTCTTGAAAGAGTCATCCATACCCAACTCACATATTACCATCACAGAGAAAAATTGCTTACAAATACACAGCATGGTGTTTGCCACTTCCATAGCACTACCACAGCCCTGATGTTTTTTACCAACATACTTATCTATCACAGGAATAATGGCCAATGTGTGTCTGCTATTTTCCTGCATATATCCAAGGCCTTTGATATGGTATATGGTTTAAATTAATCAACATCCTCTCCTCCCTAAACCTCTGTTCCTCATCCATCTCCTGGTTCCAAAATTACCTTACAGGATGTAAAAAAGCCAACCTATGGCAGCAACAACTATTCCCCCTCCTTCCAGTTGGCTTAGGAGTGCTCCAAGGTTCCATCTTGGGGCTCCTACTTTTCTCTATCTTTACCAATCAACTCCATACCTCCACACCTCATGCCACCATTGTCCAATATGCTGATGATTCATCTCTCATATCGTCTGCCTCCTCTCTTCAAATTCTCCACAAACACACCCAGGAATCTTTCCTACTGACTGAAAATTGGCTCACAAAATACCACCTCATCCTTAATCCAAACAAAACAAAAAGTCTCCTCTTTCAGTCAGGGAAAACCCCCTCTTCTCAAGTCAACCCCCTCCACCTTTCAGAATCCTATCCAAAAACAAAACCATCATTATCCCCTTAACCCATACAAAACTGCTGGGTGTTGAAATAGACAACAACCTAAAATTTGATGTACATATTGCCCAAATCATTAAAAAGGTCCACAAGAAACTCAGTCTCTTGTATAGGAATAATAAATTCCTAAGAATACTAAATCCACTATTGCCCAAACTCACCTCCTATCTACTGTCTTATATGCTTTCCCAGTACTAACCAACCTCTGTAAATCAGATCTCACCAAACTTGAATCTTGCTACAATAAGATAGCCAAATTTGCAACTGGTGCTTCATCTAGATCCCATCACTACACATCACTTAGACAACTAAACTGGCTTGAACTTCCATAATTACTGCACTTTAATCAACTTACCTTCGCTCACAAAATCCTCTATCACCGAGATAAAATTCCAGCTCTTCAAAACCTCCTACAGCTATACAACTCCCCTAGACACCTCTGCTCTTCCAACAAACCCCTCCTACAGGTCTCCAAAGCAAACAACACAGCTGGTAAATCATTATTTTCACAATACATTTCCAAATTGTGGAATAAACTCCCAAGCTCCGTTGTTTTCAACAGCTCTATCCCACAATTCAAAAAGCTACTCAAAACACATCTTTCAAATTTTTGGCTCTGTCCCTGTAACCCTACATGATAGCCTAAATTCCTTTCCTCAGTAGCTAATAACCATTTTAAAATGTCTTTCTTTGTATAGCATTGTATTTTTTGGTAATATTTTGTACTAATTGCTATTTTTTATATTACTTGCTATTCCTCTATATTGTTTTCTGCACTTTGTCATTTACTTTTCTGTATTTTGTCATTTGTTATTGTACATTGTTGTATGATTTATTAAGTAAATGTGGAGCTTTTCTCCCAGGCCTCAGCTGAAAAAGGACCTGTGTCCAGTCGGACTTTCCCCAGTAAACAAATGTAAAATAAATAAATAAATAAAATAAATTTGGTGTATATAATAACAGGAGCCGGGGAGTTGCAGAGAGGACCTCCCTGCCAAAAATAGATTTTATTTTTATTTGAATTTTTGTGATTCAAAGTGTTTTAGTCATATGACAGATGTTCAAAGTTTTCATTCTTCAGTCATCTGTTATAGAATCATATCTATCTTTAAACATAATTACATATATATATATATATATATATATATATATATATATATATATATATATATATATATATAGATATATAGATAGATATCAACCAAACCAAAGAATAAAAATATCACAGAGACAGTTTTGTAAAGGACACAAGAAAACCCCTTCTAAGATAGTCTTCACTGAATTAATACCTTAAACCTCCTGTCCTACAGACTCCAGATATATGCAAATGACATCTTAAGATGCCAGTGTTTCAGCTACATAGCTTCTGAATGCCCATAACTTTTCACTTTTTAAGTCTTTACGGGAACATTTAGGCCAATAAAGTCATGCCATATTTCAGCACTTTATCTGAGATCGTTAATACAGTATAAGTGGATTGTTTGGCAATTCTTTGGAAACACAAAGCTTGTGACCAAGTGTGTTTTGTGTGTGTGTGTGTGTGTGTGTGTGTGTGTGTGTGTGTGTGTGTGTATGTTTGTGAGCTTGTGAGTGTGTATATATATATATATGTATCAGCGCCTCTGAGTCTGTGATTCAGTAAACCACTCCATGGAGAGATCTGTATGGAACATGGACTACTCTGGCTCATTATCCATTCTTGAATACTGGTTCTGTTCTGTAATTCATCTGAGCTACATACTTTTTGAGTGTTATTACAAAAGCATGCAGTCCTGTCATGTAAAATGGTCTTACTGGACTGCACTGATGTTGATACATTCCCTCGCCTCCTTTGCTTTGTGATATATCAACTTGTTGCTATCCTAGAAAAGAAGAAGAATCCCTTTCTTGTGATATAAAACTATAGTGATGCTGTACATGTGACCAAGGTGTGCTGGTGTGTGTGCGTGCGTGTGTGTGTGTGTGTGTGTGTGTGTGTGTGTGTGTGTGTGTGTGTGTATGTGTGAATTTCCATGTATTTGTCCATGATAGCCTATGCAGCACATACCACATTTATGAATCTCTCCTCTATATGTTAAGTCCCTTTATTCCTTCTTCATATGACTTCTGATATAAGGTTTCTATTAATGTGCAGCTCTGTGAGAAATATGTTTATTCTGTCTGCGTTCCAACAGAGGCGAAGTCTCTAGAACTGCTTCCCATTGTCACAGTGTAATTTTAACATACATCTGTATTAAGGGATAATGTCTTCATTTTTTACCTCTGTGTATATCTCTTTCTCTTTCTGTGTGAATTACATTATCATCCAAGCCTGTCTCACTCTGCTCCAACATTTATTTTTTGCCATTAAGTCATGTGATGTTACTGCTTCCATGCAGGTTATGTGCTACTCTGTTCTATTTTTTTTTTTTTTTTTTTTTTGCCTGTTGGCTAGCTAGTGACTCTTTTCCCTGGTTACAAAGGAGCACTTTTTGCTAAATACTTTACTCAATCACATAGTTTGCAAGTGGAAAGTGAAGAAATTAAACCTAGGATGACAATCAAATATATCCAGAGTTTTTTAATAGATATTTTGTTCCATATTTATTTGTAATCAGTTTTTATTGGCCATTTTTCTTATCATCCATCAATGTTTGTTAAGACCCTTTGCATACTTTCTACTACTCCTTTGTGTTAAATGTCTTACATATCTTTGTGTAAAATATCAAAAGTCTGGATTTAGCGCAGATTGCTTATGTCACCTGTTAATGATAACCCCTTCCTTCACGATCAATTCATTGTACTTTTTTCCTTTGTTTCATATTATTCAAGCAACATCTTACCCACAGAACTATCCTAGGGCCTAGTCAAAAGCTATCTATCCTTTTTACTTTTAGTTTTACTTTTACTTTTAGTTTTTGTAGTGCCATGTAAATTGTCATGTCAGTGGATAGGAAGGCTATGTCTGCATATCTTCTCAAGTCCAATGTACTTGTTACATGAAAAGAAAATATCATCACTTCATTAGATATTTAACTGCTGCTGCTGCTGTCTGTTCTGCAGAGAAAGCAAGAAGAGTGTTAGACTGTTTCAAAACTACAGGTCATTTCCAAAGGAGGGAATGAAAAGTAGGTATATGTACAGGAGGAAAGTAACAGCTCAGACAATAACAAACGAGGAGGACAGAGTATACATAATGGACAAAAAGAAAACATACAGACATTTGGAGCAGTAATAGTCAAAAAAAAAGAAAGAAATGGGTAGGACTGAAGAAACAAAAAAGAGTTATAAGACCTGAACAGACATTTTCTGATTAGCCTTCATGATGAGTTTTAATAAGGCTAGACACAAAACTGTCTTCACAAATGAAATACATATGAGTAAGCTGAAAGCAATTACATGTTGTTTTCATATCGTACAACTTTATAAGAAAATAAAAACTGTCATGGGTTCTAACTGGTACAATAATTAGCAAGAAAGCATTAGTGCTTAGCAAATCCTGAAGTGTCTATATATCCATGCATCTATCTGTTTTTCCACTTATCTATCTATTAATCAGTTCATACATGCATACAAATATAGAGATAAATATGTAGATAGATGGAAAGATTAGATTGGATGCCGGATATGTAGATAGACATACAGAAATATTGGAAAAGCAGTGCTAGGCTTCAGTCATTAATGCAATGACCATAGGATGAGGTATATCAGCATATGCAGGGAAGAATATATTATGGAATATGATGGTGTACTAGAGTAAGAAAAAGGATTGGTAGGAAATAAATGGCAAAATTCAGGATATTTTTATTCTAAAAGCAGAATGTTCCTCTTGTGTTTCTCCCTGGCATATAACACTACATTGTGAATGCTCAGGATGAAATCTTCCTTTAGTTTCTGTGCATTATAGATGTCAGAATGATTCTGACCTTGTATAACCCCTTCTTGCTCCCGTTGGCTCTTAGTGTTTCTGGGTCAAAGAGATGCAGCTTGCATTGTTCTGGTCATACAGGATTTGTTCTTCATTCATCTTATGCTGCACTTGTTTAATCTCTACCTTGTTGAGTTATTAATAAAGAAATAATAGTGCAGTTCACTCCTGATTCCTGCTACGGAGGAGGATCATCCCTGCTGTGTGAGGCACCTCTGCGTAGGCTGTGCAGCCCCCACATAATTGTCTTATGTTCAGAAACTTTTCTAATGGAAGAATTTTAGGAAACTGTGGTGATGGTTCGGGGAATGTGTGGGAACTGTAAAATGTCAAACAGGAGGGAAGTCTTTGTGACTCACTCAGTGACAGTCTTTCATAGAAACACATAAGTAGACAATAAAAGCAAGATTAGCTGATTACACATTGGTACCCTTACTGCAGAACATGGATGCCGGCACAGCCCTTTTATCAAGCCGCAATAAGCTTAAAACTAGGCCGAAATAATGTGATAATAGTAGGTTTATCACAATGCCTACAAACTGCATATGTTTAGTATAGCTGCAGTTACAAGCAATGACTTGTCCCATAGTAGCTAATATTGCACTATATTAAAATTCACAGATATCACAGGGAATAGTAGATCTTGACAGTTATAATTTACCTTATAAATGATTTATCTCTGGAAATATGTGTGTTTAGGACTGCCCTTCAGAACTGCATATGAAAGCATTCATCCAGTACATAATTATATTTGGTGGAAACTACATTTTCTCTTATTGTACCCTGTGGTGGAAATGCAATGCACTTTTTTTCTTTAGGTTTACTCCTTGTGTGATTAGATAATCTCTCCTGTCCAAAGTTAATTTTGAAGTCACTAACCTTCTGCAAAGTAGTCTGAAAATTTGCAGAATGCGATAGCTAGTCAGTATTGCTCTTTATCACAAACTATAGCATCACTAAATCAAAATTCATCTTTGAGTACCATATCTGTTTGACTAGACACGCATGCTTAGCTAATTGTATAAAAGATCAAGTCTGACACTTATACATTAAGGTCAGGATGCATAGCTAACACATTGTGTATTATGAATTTGTATGGGTATTGCCAAGTCATAGGATGTGGGAAATTCTGAGATACAGATACTGCAGCTGTGTGTGGGGAAAACAGTGTGGTATGTACTGCATACTAATGAGTGTATAATGGCACATAAATAAGGAATCCTTTGTAAAGGAGCCACAGAGATGTTATAAAATGATAGCACCCAAAATGACAGACAAGCTCAGAAATTTATAAAATGGACACTTTGTGTTGTGTTGTACACCCATTTTGATCACTAAGATTAATGGTGTACATCATGGAAGTGATGCTGGGACTATTAGTAGTAGTTCAGCAGCATGTGTTAGCAGTCGCCTTCATTACCAGAGTGCAGACTGTTGTGTGTTGTAATCCTCAATGCCAATGGAGGTGATACAGATAGCACCTGACTTACCAAGAACTCACAGACCAACAGACTGTGAACTATACGTCTATGTGGACAAGAGACTGTAAGGAATGAAGTTGGACTGTGTTGTCCATAAGTGAAACTTAGGAGTTTGCATGGCATGCTCATTCCTGTGGATATAAAGGTATTTGTAGCTTTAACCATCCTAGTTACAAAGACCTTTTAGTTACCTACAATGGACATGTTAGGGATATTGCAGGTATCAGTCTCATGAATCCTAAACCAGTTTCTCAGCATTATTCTACAGCATATTGAAAAGCAAAACTGTTTTCCCAGGGCTTTAGAGGAAAGAACCAGCACCTTGCAAACATTTTATGACATTGCTTCCCTGAGGTCTTAGGAGCCATAAATTGTGCTCACATTGCATTGAGGCCCCATCTAGACCGGAGGGTCAGCAGCACTTAATCTGGAATGGATTTCATTCCCTGAACTTCCAGATGATCTGTAATGCTCAGAGAATTATTTACAATGTGTCAGGATGCCACCCCAGCACATTTTCAACATGTCTTACCTATACTAATGGTTCCTGCATGGGGATTTCTCACAGGGACACCTGGTTGCTAGAGACACATAGGCATAGGCTAGATAGACAGTTCAATACATATAGATATCACAGAATCAAGGAGAACATCATATATCTGCTGCTTGTTGCGTGTTGCAGACATAGTCTAGATAGGCATTTCAATACATATAGATATCATAGAATCAAAGAGGACACCTTACCTATATGTTGCTTGTTGTGTGTTGCAGATGATATCAGATATGACCTAGAGGACTGGTTAATGACCCCAGACCATCAGGAAATAGCGTACAACACTGCATGTGTTCCACCTACCGAAGTGGTGCTTCCTTTCTTTAGACATGTCATGGGGGTACTATAATATAGTCCAGATATCTGCAGTAAAACATTTATTGTCTGTGCCGTGCTGCACAACATGGCATTTTGCAAACAGATGGAGCAGTAGGTAAATATTTGAATATGGACAGGGATGAGCCTTGTTTTACTTGAATGGATAGTCTGTTCTGGAACAGTGGTAGCCTCTGTGATATATGTCCATCTTTCCACAACATTCAGTTTAGATACCTGAACTGAGTATTTCTGATGCCATTTGATTTGCTGATGTTCAGAAGGTCCATCTGTATTAGGTCGCAAGATGCCTTGTATGCCAGACATGCCACCTCTAAGCACTCTGTATGATACTGAGTATAGTGATACATTTATGAGGTGGTCCATGCAAGACCTATTGTTTAGGACTTGTATCCTTTTAGTAAGGTATCTCTGTGGGTACTCAATTGTTGCATGGGTCTGGACAGATACATGCTGAAGTGGGCATTATACAAAATGATTGACCTAATGAGGGCTTTGCAAAGGGGGACAATAACATCTCTAGATCTAGAATTGAAACAAAATGCTCCAAGCGCTTTCACCCGTATATTATCGGGCTTTTTCAAGGAAAATCACTCAGCAACATTGTGCGCTCCCTTTCATGGTAAACTTCATGACATTCATGCTTTAATTTATACAATACCATCACTTATCAATTTCTGTCTCCAGGTGCAATGGTTGGTGTGAAGGTTATTGCTAATGATGCTGAATTCCAGCCTGAGCTTAGCAGTGCTGGCTGTAGACTTCCAGTCGTGAAGTTTACCATGAAAGGGAGCGCACAATGTTGCTGAGTGATTTTCCTTGAAAAAGCCCAATAATATACGGTTGAAAGCACTTGGAGCATTTTGTTTCAATAAAGACTGTTTGTTTCAAAGACCTTTTGGCCGTTGCCAGTAATTTTTCCTTGTTTGGAATAAGTTGGATTAAGTAGCTGCTAACTACGGGTTCTGAACTGCTGGGCTGTGTTTTTTCATTCTTGGTTTTTTCATTTGGTTTTTCATTTCGTGGATCTCTAGATCTAGCCACAATCAATTTGTTTATAAGCTGTAAAATATGGAAAGACTTTTGTATGACTCTGGACACATATTGGTGAAAAGTTAGGTCACTGTACACACAATTTCCCAAATGCCAAACAACTGGGTCACTTTTCAGGGGCCATTATCAATTTGGCAGTTCCCTGGAGTAGATGACTTCCCAAAGGATATGATAATGTATTTCTTGGAGTTTAGTTTCAATTCATGATTCTGGCACCAGTTATTGTTTGGGACAAACCTTCCTGCATTATGGTTAAGTCATTTTGGGATTCAATAACTGTTCCTAGCTTGCAGTTATCTCAAACTTAGTTGGCCAAACCTCTTTGGTATTTCCTTTTACTTTTGAGATGTATATGCCAAACAGAAAAAGTCTCAGCACCAAACCCTGGGGGACTGCATTGGTGACTGGTCTCTTCCCCTACTTTGATCTCCTGCATCCTGTGAGCAAGCATACATGTATGCATTCTTTGATTCACCTTCTTGAGTGTATTAAATTATATTCCTTGTATAATACAGCACCACTTGTTTGAATATGTTTTAAATTTGTAGTTTGGCACAGTCTTCTAGTAAGCAATGAAACAAAATGTATGAACCAATAATGACAAAACTACCCTTTTCAGAAAAATTCAACCATAAAAGGCTCCTTGTAAAATCCACTTGACACTCAACTAAATCTCTCAACTTCGCAGCACAAGAAATCTGGAAAAAGCCAAAATCTATTTGGGGGGGGGGGCAAAGGCCCAAAACCAGGGACACATAAATATTGCTTGTATAATCTTAGAAAGTTGCTAAAATAAAGTGTTTAGAAAGGAAGTATCATTTGGGTTTAGTGGAAGAAATTGAGAATGAAATTAAGAAGGAGAGGAGAGGTAGATTTAGGCCTATTTTAGGGGTTCCCAAGTTGTAGTGGGTCAGGAAGCCAACAATGTCCCTACTGAAATTAATTGGAGCAGTAATTTTGTCTTGAATTTTAGTAGTGATGTTCATTATATTAGGGACATTGCTTCCAAGAATTGGGAGAGGTTTGGTAACTATTCAGACTTACAGCAACTATTTAAGGACCTCCTGAAATTCACTTACAGGAAGGGCAAGAATATTAAGGAAATGTTAGAAAATCATAAAACAAAACAGGGCAGGCAAAGGAAGAGCACATACAAGTGTGGTATTTGCACTCAATGTCCTTATGTACCAGAAGATGGCAGTATTGTTTAGTTTTGTGTACCATATCCATTACATTTACAGCATTTTACGTGTTTTACTTTTAACTTATTGTATGTATATAGTTAGAATGCTAACATTGTTTTGCACACTAGTGTGTTTTTAAATGGGTTGAAAAATGCATTTCTTTTTGACATTTTGTATGTAGTATTGTGAATTTACATCACATTTTTACACTAACATTCATTATTATTGTTTGCTGTTACCTTGAATTTTAGATAATTATGGTTGCTTAGTCACTAATTAATTAATTTATATTAAAGGGTTTTCAAGTGATTAAATGTTATAGGAAGTAGTATAAAAGGAGAGGAATTTTTTTTTATTGTATTTCTGATTAAGTCCTGTATGTAGGTGGACGAAAATGCAGTTGTTTTGCTTGAAGCATTAAAACAAGATTACATTTTGCTGCTTTATTTACTTTGTGGAGGTGTGGTTACTGGATTCCTGTGTGCTTTGGTGTTTTTTGGTTAATGTGATTTTCAAGGTACTATTTCCTCCTTGTTTTTTGAGGTTTTAAAATAAAGTGTTATGTGTTTCCTGAAAGATAGGAAGACTGAAACTTAAAGTGCTATCATTCTTTTGTGAATTCAGTTCTCACTGATTTGCAAGAAAACCACACATGTAAGAGGAACAGACCAAAAGTATGAACCAAATATTCTGTGAAAATCTGGACTGTTGAGAGCTATGGACTCATCTCCCTGAATCACAAGTGGTGGTATGGGTGGAAAATTCATGCTCTTGTTTGAGTCTGAGTAACACTAATCAACAGGTATACCTAACTGGGGCATTTTACACACACACACACACACACACACACACACACACACACACACACACACACACACACACACACACACACACACACACGAGCAGCATAACTCCTGCAAATAAAAGAACAAAACTCTCCTTACCAGCATGACACTGGCTCTGGCAGCACTAATAGAACAGTGGCAGCACAGCTGCTGTAACACAGAGCAATAATAGAACAAGAACAGCTAGTTTAACTTCCGCGTGCAAATCCACGTTAACATGGAAACTCCACTTCATTAATTTTTCCCGACAGGTTTTGCAACTGTAAAAGTGGGGGGGGGGCTCCCCCTCCCCCTGCCTCTATGGTTCTGGCACCCATGCAACAGAAAATGTGCTTGCTATTAAACACAAATAAAACAAAAGCTCTGATATTTGTAACCCATTAAGAGCTCAGGCCAGAAGCTCATAAGTAATCTTTCTTATGTAATAAAATAGTAAACTAGAGATTACAAGCTTCTTCCATAGCTAGGATTATGTTTAACGAATACTTAGATTTTCAGCAAGATATTACTATTCTGTTTAACAAAGAGTTCCCATTTTCTCTCACCAGAAAGAAAATGTGTAATCGGTAAAGGTTAGGTAACCTCCTAGCACAACTAGAATAACCACTCTCTATCATTGCTATGACATCAGGTGGGAACCTTTCAACACTACAAGCATTTAGCAACCATATTTGCAGGTTTGCTTCCCTATCCCTCAAAGAAAAACTCCATTGTCTTTCTTTATCCAAAGCAAAGTGGCTACCTGTAAAACAACGATCCTACTTAGTACTAGGTTCTCTTGTTTTTATTTTGTTATTTATTTATTTAACATTTGTTTACTTGGAAAGTCTGACTAGGACAAAACCCACTTTCAGCGGAGGCCTGGGGAAAAATACTCCAGGTGCATGTCTGGTAAAAATGGAGTCCTTCCTAAATCTATCTAACCACCCAATACATAGATCCTCAAACTATTAGATTAGTTCAGTACTTCCCTCTGGACCCTCACTATGAATACCTCACACAAAACTATAATTGCATACCTTAGCATTTCTTTCCTCTCTCCAAATCATTGTGAGTCCCTTCTCTCTGCCCTGAAAACAATTCTGTCTCACACTAATTTAAAAAATTAAAGCAATATCTTCTAAAAGATGCAAAATGCACTTCCTTCCATACCCCAAATAACACTTAATGTCTGCTTCCCAAACTCCAGACTCTGCTGTATAGTATACCTTCTCCAAAATACCAGCTGAATATACTACATCCTTCAATGTTTTCACCACAGATGTACAGAAATCCATCCCCAAACTACAAACATACTACTACTAATTCATCATCTGTCTGATTGTACTATAAATGTACATTGTGCTGTGAAACTTGATAAACCTCTCATTTTGTTCTTTGCATGGGATGTATAATCACTCATGCCAAAAGTTAAAATGTTGAATAATTCTCTTCATTGTATGCATACATTACCTAAGTGAATGCCAAGTGTTCTAATGTTCTCCACTCAATTGGATGGCCTGAAAATAACCCAAATGGATCAGTGATAGATCCCAGAAAAATAAATATTAAATACGTAAACAAACAAACAAATAAATAAATACTGCATGTATGCATTAACCCTTGCTATGAATGTTTTTATTATGCTAGCTTGATTCATTTTGGCCATGTTGACATGTTATACACTATATAATTCAGCATGGAGTTTGCTGCTAATCTAGAACAAGGCAAAACACAGAAAACATGTACTTCAGAGTTCTAGAAGCACTTTTCTATGACACAGCAGTTATATACAAATCAATATTTGTGGTGGCTGTAATTCTTCCACTTCAGACTTGTGTTGGTGACTGCAAACATACCCAATGGACAGAAGTACATATAAGCTTCTTGGTGAAATCTGTTCTTAAGATTCATCTTTTGTAGCAGGCATAATACTACCATAATGCTTATTATTAGTCTGATTTACTAAAAGTGTACAGGAAGTGGTCGTATTTATGAACGCAAAAACAATGGTATATGGGTCCCCCTAGAAGGATAGTTGTTCAAGAGCATTGGCATTTATTGTGTCAAACACTTGGCATGTTTACCATTGGCAGTGTAGATCATCTAGTCTATTAATGGATAGTTTAAGTCCCCTGTAGAAAGCAACTCATTTTAATGAGGATTTTAGCTAAGGTACTAAAATAGCTGTCATGTTCATTAAGAGAACATCGACGGGGATTATTGGATGGGAAGTCCTAAATTCTCCACAGTCTCTCTTGTATTGCTCTCTTTGAGGCTAGAAGGAACTTTTGTATATGGTTTATTGGCTAGGCTTTTTAATGGTCTGCACAATGATAGTACTTACTTATGAAGCGATATGGTGTAGTATAGTTAGCTTTGATGTGGTAATTAATATTGTTTAGGTTGATTTTGATATCTTGGAGTTCAAATGTACTGTTCAGAATGATCAGTCATGAGGTGGTGATATCCATGACAAGTACTCATACTCCACCACAAATTCTAATAGGTTTGAAGATGTGTTACTAGACCCAGTAATAGATGGAGCACCTACATTTTGAAACCATGTCTCTGTTGTAACTACATATACATGAATGCATTCAAGTAGCACAAGGGCCTCAAGTTCCAGGATTTTTGTTAAGACTCCTGTCAATAAGTAGAAATTAATGTATTCTGAATTAGAATGTCAAAATAATGGAATCTACTCAAAAAGGCAATATTCAGAGAGTCTTTTTGATAAATCAACACTCTCTTTGTCTATTCTATGTTATCACTTCTTTTGTTGATCAATTAATGAACAACTTTATAAGAGTATCTATTATCTTATTTTTCTTCTCAGAAGCAATCTGTTTCAACCTAGTTTTGAATTCTTTCTGACTGAAAAAGTACCCTTTGACTGTTGTAACACATCTACATTATTAGTTAATGTTCCAACATCTTCTTGCAGTGTTACCCTTTGACTGTTGTAACACATCTACATTATTAGTTAATGTTCCATCATCTTCTTGCAGTGTTACCCTTTGACTGTTGTAACACATCTACATTATTATTCGAACAACAGCAACCACCAAATGAAAAAACAAAATACAACCAAAGAGTGATCCACAAATTTATTCTGTAGCACACTTTCCTCCTCTGATGTCTCGACCGTAGCCTTGAAGGAGTAAAAGACCATAAGAGCACACACATTTTATATACTAACAACTGAAAATTGGATAATTAGTTAATTACCCACTTAAAAGCTTTTTTAACAAAATGATACAATAAAACAATAAAATAGTTAAATTAATACCCTCCAATTCATTTCTTCATTTAATTCATGAGGGTATAAAGTACCAAGCTTCAAAATATAAATAGCCTCCTTAGATAATAATTGTTGTTTGAGACTATTAGTATCAAAGCAAGACACTTTCACTTTTTCCAAAACTGTTCCTTGTAACCCCTCATTTTTACCATGATGAAATTTTTTTAAAATGCATGGTCACAGTACTTTCTTCTTTATTATTAATAATATCTCTAGCATGTTCCATTAATCTAACTTTAAATGCCCTTTTTGTTTCACCAATATAAAATGTGTTGCAAGGGCACTTAAGTGCATAAATAACACCCTCAGAATTGCAAGTAAAATGATCCCATGTATTAAAAAATACATTATTTAAAACTTTTCACTACAAACTTACAAGCTTTACATTTACCACACGTAGAAGTCCCACTAAATGGTATACTACGCTCTAAATGCATGGAAGGAATAGACATTTTGCTCCTAACCAAAAAATGTTGTATATTTTTGCCCCTTCTAAAGGAAAATCCTAATTTCTCATTCAACCACACTGACACATTACTAAGGGAATTAAAATATTCCCAATAATGTCTCACCAAACTCATTAATTCAGCACTAAAACACCCAAATGTGGTAACAAAATACAAAATATCACACTGTTTCTCAATCCTATTATTAGAAGAGGCAGTATATATTTTGTGGGAACTATTCCCTGTTTTCCCACAGATGCTTTCAAAAAGCTTTTTACAGCTTTTATCAATCATCTCATTACTATAGCCCCTTCGCTTGAACATCTCCACAGTTTTATCCAATTCTTTAACAAAATCATGCTCATTATTACATAATCTAGAAGTACTTCACCATAAGGTAAAGCTTCCAATGTATGTGGAGGGTGACAGCTCTCCCCATATACATATTGTGTCCCTTCTTCAAATTTTCTATTAACTGATGCCTCTAAGATTTTACGATCCACAATATTTAATACAACATCCAAAAAAGAAATACTTGTCCCAATTTTGAGACCATCAAATTCCAAAGAAAATATATTTATATGCAACTCAGAAATAGATTTATCAACCAAAGTCGTGCCGTCTTGTACCAAAAATATCAAGTCATCTATAAACCTATAGTATCTAATAACATATTTATGAAAAAAAAGTTATTCCTGTATAAATATTCAGACTCAAAAAGACCCATGGCCAAATTGGCATACATGGGGGCAAAAGCTGCCCCCATGGCAGTCCCTTGTTTTTGTCTATATAGATTATTATTAAACTCAAAAAAATTGTGTGTTAAACAAAAATGTATAAGTTCTATTATATACTCAGTAACAGGACTATTACCTAAAAAGAATTTAACTGCCTCAATTCCAAATTCATGTCTAATATTTGTATAGAGGCTCTTTACATCTAATGTGACCCAATACATTTGATCATTCCACTCAACATTTTGAATTTTATCTAAAAAATCAAAAACATCACAAATGTACGAAGGAAAAACTTTCACAGTAGGTAATAGATAACTATGTAAAAAAAGACCCATGTTGTGCAAAAAATAGTTACAACCTGAAACAATAGGTCTCCCCGGAGGATGTATTAAACTTTTATGTATCTTGGGAAGGCAGTAGAATAAAGCCATCCTACAGCCTTCCACATTAAATTTCTTATTAACATCCATGTCTGAAAAATAGCCCAATCTATGTCCCTTCCCAAGTAATTCAACACATTCAGACATAGAATTCCTATACAAAAATACATCCGTTTTTTTCATAAATGTTATTATCATTCAGATGTTCCTCACACATTACCAAATATTGTAAATAATGCATTACAACAAGCTTATTCCCTTTATCTTTTTTTTTTCAAAACAGGTTTATTGTTTTAACATATAAGAGAAATATCATAACAATTTTATACAAGTAATTAAAAATAGGTATTATTATAATATTCAACAAAACAACTAAAGTATTTACAAAGACATCCACTACAATCAGATCAATTAATTAAACTAAAATACCATGCTATTGAAATTAAATTTATTTTAACAAATTTTGTAAATTATCCCATACAATAAAATAAGATGTTTTTCTATTTGTTCTAGTCCTAATTGTGTTTATTTCCATATGGCACACTATATTCATAACATTTTTAAATTCATTGAACGAAGGAGGTGTATCTGAAATCCAATTTCTAGTTATTATTTTCCTAGCCACTGCTAGAATAGACCATAACAAGGGAAGCTTAACCTTTTTAACACTTTGAGGTACAGGTGTGTTGAATAATATAAGAGATTTAGAAATAATGAAATTATCTGTAAAAAGAGCCTGCAAAAATTCATTAATTGACTTCCAGTATTCTTTCAATTTTATACAGTCATAAAACATATGAGCCCAGTCAGCATTAATTTCTACATTACATCTCTTACATAGATTATCTTTATTATTTATTTTATTCATCATCAAAGGTGTATAAAAGATCTATGTAAAATGTCCATGTATAAAGTCTCCAGACAATGGAAGACGTAGTTCTATAAGCAGATTCCAATATATATTGTTTATCTTGTTGATTTGGTGGGTCCCCATTAATAGAAGTGAAATAATTCCAGTATGAATCTACACTGTAAAAGTTTCTTGTCTGATAACTTTATGTATGTATGAAAGTTTACCTTTATCAGAAACTTTATGTTGTAAATTTAATATCAAGTAATCAATCAGTGTTGGAATAGATTATTTAACAGTTATAGACATTAAATCTATTTTATTAATGAGATGTTGTCTAAAGGTCTGAACCTCTAACCAGCAAGTTTCTCTTAGATCAAATTCTTGTTTTAAGAAATCTAGATTTTTAACTTTATTATCAGATATCAACTGATACCAGTACTTTAGATCATTATCTATAGCTAAATGAGTTCCTTCAGAAGTAGATGACAAAAGCATACCCTGAGTATACATTATAGGAAATACAATAAAATTCCATTCCCTATACTTAGGGTGCATGAATATAAAGTTACAATAACTAATAATAATATTGAATGGGCAACAAACCATATGTTTAGGTGTAATAGGTGAAGTACAAAATTCCTTTAGTAACCATAACATGGAGTTATTTACAATCATATTTTTATGTGTTAAGGAGATTTTCATGAAGTGTATACTAATTAGCTCCCAATAATCTTTCCATTTTGTGACATATGACTGATCTATTAATAAAGTAATAACTTTTACAATAGAAGAGATAGTATATAAATTACAGTCTGGAAAAGAAATACCCCCTTGAGACCAGCTATTAGTATGTTTCTTTAATGCAATCCTAAGTCTATTAGGTGCCCATAAGAAATTTAACATTAGTGTGTTCAGTTTCTTGATAATTATATTTGTAGGTGGAAGTATTATTGATTGTATTAAGTATAAAATCTTGGG